>NW_017675502.1:0-65732 GCF_001879085.1 Nicotiana attenuata | reverse complement strand
TTTTCCGACTTGTCTTTTCCTTTCTTTGTGTGTATTTGTCACGCATGTGCTTCTACTGTTTTCTTATGCTTTCTTTCTACCCTACATGATTCTTCTGTGCTTTGTTTTTCTACTGTGTTCCTAGACCATGCTCGCATGTTTGTCTTGCTGTGTTTTCCTATACGTTCTTTGCTATATTTTTCCGGTATTTTGTGCTTTCCTACTGTATGTATTTCATACTGAGTTCTTAAGTTTTGTTTGCCTTCTACTGGACCTTGTTTGAGTTCCCTTTAAACGTGTTTCTTCTACTGTTTTCTTAAGTGTTATACTATCTCTTTTCTCTTCTGAACTTGTTTAAGTCCCAGGTTTCCTTAAACATGTTCCTTCTACTCTCACTATGCTTCAAATCAGTTTCTTCAGTCTGTTTGCTTCGAACTTGCTATTGTATCTGTTTGTCTCTGAAAGAGATCTCTGAGCCCGTTTCAATTACTTGCCTCCTCGTGTTTGTATCTGATTCGGAGTGGAAACCCTAGAATTTGGGGGTTTTTTGACAAGGTTTGGTCAAGTGTTTGAACTGGGGTTCTATTTTGGAACCCTTGACTCTTTTAGACTCATTCTGAGTCTGTGAGCCAATTTTGAACTTCTTTGTTTACGACTCTGAACTTTTTCTATGCTAGACTCTCCTACTGATTAGCATGATAGTTCTTCGTGCTTAAGCATGGCTGTATGTTTTTATATGTGTGATGAATTCTTTCTTCCGAAAAGGTTTTCCAACCTATGATTGATTCAGAATCTTTTTTTTAGGGTTTGATTGATTGTTACTGATTTTCCTTAAGTAAAACCTTTCTTCACCTTTTCTGACAGGATTCATCCATACCAAATTCAGACCTTGTGATTTACTGGCTGTTAATTGATTTCCTTTCCTTATTTGCACAAACCGTGTGCTACCAGACTTTTTTCTTAAATAAATCTTTGTGTATTTACCCTTCTTGTACTGCTTTGGAAAAGGTTTTGATCAATCTCTTTCCTTAATTATTTTTACCCGTTTGAAATCAGAATCTCTTAATTAAAGGGAAACTTTTGTTATTGATTTTCAAATTATTCTCCTACCTTATTCTGCTTGCCTTCTACACTATAAAAAGGGCACGATTCCTTTATCACCAACACACCTTGAATTCGACACTTTTCAGATAATTTCAATCACACACTCTCAATTCAATACTTTTACATTACTCCAGTATCATAGTCCTCTAATCATAACATTCTGACTATTTGGTTGCACTTTGGCTTTACAAGACTACTGCTTGCTTCTCTTGTTTCCCTGAAACTGGTATGTTCTAGTTTGGTTTTCAGCCTCATCCCAATGTGTTTACTTTATAGCTTGTACACCCCTGTCTGCTTTACTGCCTATGTTTAATGTTAATCAGTATGTCAATTTCTTTGCATATGTTCTTACTGTGAATCCCTGCACCCCTGTCCCCTTCTATGTGTTTGAGTTGAAGTTCAGAACATGGCAACATCCAAGTTGTTGCTCATGTTTGGACTTGATCCCTTAGGGGATCCTAACTCCCAAACAATGTGGCCTAACAGGCTGGTTGGGGTGTGCCAGCACTCCAATTGCTAGGTATGACCACTAGCATGTCTTTTGCTTTTTCCCAGAATTCCCTCTCTGCACTTACACTCTCTCTTAGCTTCTAAGTTCTGCCCCCCTCCTGTGAGCCTTGCTTTGGGACCTTGAGTTCCCTCTGAACTTGGACATTTGAGGGCTAGCCCTTCCACACTGCACTATGACTCAATCTTGCAATGTATTTGGGTAATGAGCACTGCCCGGAGTCCATGAGGCTCTTAGGGAACTCTGACACACCCCAAACGAGAAAGGCTTTGGATCTTGATCTTTGGAGTTGGTTTACTTCATGCTTCAGGCAAGAAACCTGAATCAGGCTCTCCTTGATTGTAAATTTTTAGTTCTCTGATGTAATTTTACCTTTTCTTATTCATTCTGGGCTATAATAACTTGTAATATCTATTGGGGCTGTTAGTGAAAAGGGGAGGGTCAATCATACATGCAAAAGGGGTAGATATCATGTTCACAGGGAATTATTATGCTCCTGCACTCATATCCTGCTTTCAACTTTCATTTCTGTATTTCATATAGATACCATGTCTATAGGTTATGCATTTCATATAGAAACCATGTTTATAGGATTCTGTATTTCATATAGATACTATGTCTATAGGCTATGCATTTCATATAGAAACCATGTTTATAGGATTCTGGATTATATAGATACTATGTCTATAGGTTTCTGCACTTCTACATCATGAAGAGAACATGTCTATAAGTCATCTCCAAATGCTGCATATCATATAGCTAACATGCCTATATGACTTCCTGAATTTTGCATCATCTGTCACTAGGCAAACCTGTTTATAGGTTTAAAATAACTAACAGCATTTAGATACCATGCCCATAGGACTTCTGCACTCTTGCTTCGATTATAAAAAAAAATGTTTTAAAATCAATAGCACCTAGAAAGCATGCCTATAGGAGTTATCAACTAAATCTGAATCGACCATTCGCTTATAAGTCTAAATCAGTAGTAGCAAATGCTTAATATCTACAGAATTTATGTTTTTAACAAGTCCTCTTCTTTAAAATCAGTATACTTCTTTTCTGAAACTAATAGATATCATGCCTATAGGTTTTCGTTCAATACTTAGGCAAGCGGGTAGCTTATAAATTGAATCAGATTTTATTAACTACAGCCAGTAGGCAGGCCTGATTCGGGCTTCTTATCTGAAATATGTAATAGATCAGTCTGCCACAACTCTTAAGTTTAATCAAACTCTAATCAGTACGTGTAAAGACATGCTAAACTATATGCTTCTCTTTGTTTTTAAGGAGGTTTGTTTGAGCCCTTTCTATCTGTTATGTGTTTCTTCCCCATATTTGTTACATATGTGTTTTCATTGTCGCCTTAGAATTTTGTCCTTTGAAACCTTAAAACCTCACATCCCTTCCCTTTAGGATTAGTAGTCCCAAATACCTCCGGGGCTGATAGGATGGGGGCGGGTAATAGCATGCAATAAGTAAAACGAGACCATTTCACGTTTAATACCTTAACGGGGTGGGAAATGGTAGATATGGATATGATGACCACGCGATAACACCACGTGTATAAACAGTTACCGGGTGTTGTGTGGGGTGATCCATATTATTTATAAACCTAGGACCCCCCTCCCTTTACTTGTTCATTTTATTTCAAAAACTGCTTTTCTCAAACTTCAGCTTCTTTAACTTCTTTTAATTTCAATTACTTACTAATTATGTGAAAACCCCTTTCCCTTTACTGGTTTATTTATTCAAAACTCAAAGATGCTTTTTCTTATATTCCAGAATTCTTTAACTTCTTTTAATTTCAATTTCTTACAACAATTACATGAAAACCCCCCTCGTATTTGTAATTCTTGCTTGTCTAATTGTTGTTTGCACTTAAAGTCACAATTTAGTATGGCCGGGAACCACACTAGTGGATCTCGAGGGGTGCCTAACACCTTCCCCTCGGGATAATTTCAAGCCCTTACCCAGTCTCTGGTTTTCTAAATCAAAGTTCTTCTTAGTGTCCTAATGCACTTAATCATTAGGTGGCGACTCTTCAATTCAAACCCAATTCCCAAAAGGAAACGAGTTGTCCTCCAAAATGTCATAAACCCGATTTCGCGAGAAAAAGGGGGCATCTACAGCGTGGCGACTCTGCTGGGGACTTCTTTAAGGCTTTTACCATTTCATGCTATTTGTGGCTTTATGCTTCTTTATATGTCTTTATTTGTTTAAATGCCTTTAATTATTTTTTCCCTCTTCTACCTCGAAACTGACTTGACTTTTTGTTTCTTTCCTTTATTTCTCTTAATGCTTTTCTTTATCGCTTTCCTTTAATACTGTTGTAAATTATGAGAAACTGTTGTAATTATTACTTTATGAACGTCCAAATACGTGACAACTTGTTTAATTATTGTAACTGAATATTCAACATTATATTCCACTCGTGCCAAACAAAAGACCATAGCAACGCTTATAATGAGTGGTTGCGCTCTTCCGATATTATCACACCCTAAATCCAGCAAAGGCATATTTGCTGTAAAACCAGTCGATCAACGGTGTAGTCGACGGTTCCGCGCCTTTCCCTCTTGAGTTGTCCGCTCAAGGGTACCAGTCTAATACCACATAGAAACCTTACTCTATTTAATTGTACATGCATCATGGTCAAACCTAGCCGAGTCAGTTATGTTGTCCGCATAATGACTCTTTAAGATAGCCTTGTCCAAAGTCCATTGGGTTTCCTTGAAACCCAAAACGGACCTTATCACATTCTATGCATTTATTTGGAGGACTAAAATGCTTTTATGCTAATTGTTGATATTAAAATAGTCGAGTCTGGTGGGGGTAAGGGCCTAACCTTTTGTTTTGCAGAAAATGAGGCACGAAGTCCCCAGATTCGGCATGGTCACCAACATCCACCCCAAATTGCTAAACTGGTGGGGAGATCTTCATTCCAGTGATCAAGCTCTTGTCAGGAAATATCTAGGAAATCTACCTTCTCTCCTGGAAATTCAACCCAACAACAAAATCATAGAAGCTGCCACTCTATTCTGGGATTGTGATAGGTCTATGTTCCGCTTCAGAGACATTGAGATGACACCCTTGCTTGAGAAAATAGGAGGACTGGCTGGAAGACAATCATAAGGGTTTGGGTCAACCCGGATTTGTTCGAGGTCACAGGATCATCGATGAAAAGGCTGAAGCACAGGTCAAGTACAACCAACTGCGCAAGAGGATTCGGGAATGTGAAAATGAACACCATGAAATACAAGAAGCCAATCAAAAACTAATTGAAGAATGGAAGGATATGGCTGTCAGCGCCAACAAACGACTGGTTTGTTTAGAGCGAGGTATAGTGGAACTGGAAAGGAAGTTTCTGAAGAGGGTCGAAGACTGCCGGATTGCTGAAGGAAATGAAGGAGGACATCTGGCCAGAGCTTACTTGCTACTAGGACTACGCGAGCTGGGAGAACTGTTCGAGGGAGCTAACAATGCCGAGTCTGGGGAAGGTCCTTCTGGGACCAAATAGATAGGAATTTCCATTTTCGCTTTATAAGATGTAATAAGGCCAATGGCCGTCAGTGACTTTTAATTATTATTTAGTGTCGTTTTGAGATTCGTTTACCTTTTATCAATAAAATGAGGCATTTAGCATTCCAAGTTCTCCAAATTAACTTGTCGCTAGGCCTACCTCGGGCACAACGAGGTCCCCAAAATTAGGGCGCGCTTTATATTTCCTGCACTACGTGTTTAAATATTGCAACATTTTTTCCTTCCTTATTATCCTTACTGACCTGTCACCCTTTTGTTTTTTACCTTTTTTGATTATTCCCCTCCCCAAAGGTTAGTTCGTGAACTCTGGCAACATCATCATAGTTTACAAGATCCAGGGGCCCTCCACCTACTCCTCCTCCCAGTCCTTTCAGACACAAAAGCAAAAGAAGAATGGAAGATTCGAACAACTCAGCTGAATGGGTAGAGGTCAGTCGTGGTGCTCTGGTCTCCAAGGAAAATACCTCTCAACTAGAACAAAAACTATTGAAGTTCCAAGAGAACTTGATCAAGTCCGGAATTTGGCGAGTCTGTCATTCTCCCTCACCACTCCAGAAGTTACTTTCCCAAAAACTCAGAATCCCATACCTCCACAAAGTATCCCAAAGCAACAAAACCATCCTGCTCCTCACCACCACTGCAATACTTTCCACGATCCCAACAATACTCCACTACTCATCCCGAAACCTTTGAACTCCATAAATGACCACTGCCACACCCAACACAACACCCCCATCTACGTGGAGACTGTGCCACACTCTGCCCAGCCCATCTCTAGCATACCCGAGTCCAATGATAAGGACTCATTCATTAGAAATTTGGCCGAAGAGCTCAAAAGGTTGACTAGCAGAATTCAAGGCATTGAAGGTAGTAAGGGAATTGAGGGGTTAAACTATGAAGATTTATGCATACAACCCAATGTCGAACTGCCCGAGGGGTACAAACCTCCCAAGTTCGAAATGTTTGATGGTACAGGGGATCCCAGGGTTCACTTGAGAACATACTGCGACAAGCTGGTCGGAGTAGGAAGAGACGAGAAAATCCGCATGAAGCTTTTCATGAGAAGCATGAAAGGAGATGCTCTGTCTTGGTACATTAGCCAAGACCTAAAGAAGTGGTCGAACTAGGTAAATATGGCGTCTGACTTCATGGATAGATTCAGGTTCAATACGGAAAATGCACCGGATGTGTTTTACATTCAAAATTTAAAGAAGAAATCCACAGAAACATTCCGCGAGTATGCCACTCGTTGGAGATCAGAGGCTGCTAAGGTCCGACCTGATTTAGAGGAAGAACAAATGAACAAGTTTCTCGTCCGGGCTCAGGACCCACAATACTATGAAAGACTGATGCTGATCGAGAACCATAAATTTTCTGACATTATCAAGCTAGGAGAAAGGATCGAGGAAGGTATCAAGAGTGGTATGGTTACGAACTTTGAAGCCTTGCAGGCTACCAATAAGGCTCTACAGTCTGGTGGTGCGCCCAAGAAAAGGGACGTAGGTGCCATAATAGTTGCACAGAGAACCAAACCACCTGTCAAATACCAAACTTATCCAACACCTCCACTTACATATCAGCCCACCCCAAATTACCAAACACCCGCACCTTCCTACCAAACTCCGCCGCCCACTTATCAATCACCTCCACCTCATACATACCAACCTACTTCACCCAAATACTCCCAACCAGCACACGTCTACCAAGATTACAACACTCAACAATCCCACTATCAATCACCTCCCCCTCGTCAAAACTTTCCTAGACCTCGACCAAATTTCGACCGCAGACTCCCAAACAGTATACTGCCATTGCCAAAACAATTGACCAGCTGTAGGAAAGGCTCAAAGCTACTGGTTATCCCTGCTATAACCCCTGAAAACCCTTCCCAATGGGTCAACCCAAATAAAACCTGTGCATTCCATTCTGGCATGAAGGGGCATACAATTGATGAATGTCGTTCCCTGAAGGACAAGATCCAGGCTTTGATTGACAACAAGATCATCGTGGCAAAGGAGCCTGCTCCGAATGTCCGCAATAACCCTCTACCAGACTACAAGGGTGGAGGTTTTCACATGATTGAAATTGAGGATGATTGGGATCCCAAGGGATCAATCGGTTTGATCGCAGAAGGCGACGATCCAAAGAAACCAACAGTCACCCTTAATCCTGTTGTAGTCCAGATTCAACCTTCTGGAGACGCCGAGGTGAACATGTCCATGCCACTTGAGTTTGAAACGCCATCCTCTGCGAAGACGCCAAAACTAATTGAGGTCGAGTTTGGGTCCCCAAAGGCGCCTTACCATTTGAAGTTGCCGTATTACCTTCCAAAGCAAGGGTGCCCATCCCGGTAGCAATGACAGCCGTAACACCATTCCACACAAAGGCCATACCATGGGACTACATAGCCGAGGCAAGAAGGAAAGGGAAAGCCAAGTTCGGGGAAGCAGTTGCGGCACAAGGTATGACAAGAACCGGCAGAGTTTATACCCCGGAACACTTGGCTGAGTCGAGTAAGCAGACCTCTGATCGACAAGCCATCACTGAAACTGGGCCCGATGATCTCTGGAGAAAGATACAAGCGAAGGAATACTCAGTCATTGATCAGCTAAACAAAACACCGGCACAGATTTCTATCCTTGCTTTGCTACAGAGTTCCAATGCACACAGAATGCCTTGTTAAGAGTGCTGAGTGAGGCATATGTAACAAGTAGCATCACTGGAGGAGAAATGGCAAACATGGTAGGCCAGGTATTGGAAAGTCACAAAATCACTTTTCACGAAGATGAGTTGCCACCGGAGGGATTGAGTCACAACAAGGCGTTGCACAGCACCGTGCAGTGCGAAGATTATATTATCACCAGAATCCTGGTCGATGGGGGGTCCAGTCTCAACATAAGTCCATTGGTAACACTCAGGACATTGGGAAAGGGGTTGCATGAAATCAAGGACCGGGCCATCAACGTTAAAGCTTTCGACGGTTCCCAAAGGTCTACCATTGGGGAGATTAGCTTATGTTTGCAAATGGAGCCTACCTGGTTTGGTGTTGACTTTCAAGTGATAGACGTGCCGACATCATACAATTTATTGTTGGGACGACCATGGATTTACACCGCTGGGGCCGTAGCATCAACACTACATCAAGCAGTGAAGTTTGAGTGGAATCACCAGGAGGTGATCATTCACGACGACAGTAGCAATCCCATATACAGTCGCCAAACCATCCCAGCGATCGGAGGAAGAAGAAAGATAGGTGGAGAAACTTACCACCACATCGAACGAGTCAACGCCGTCGATAAGGATAAGTGGTGGGATAACAAAATTGAAAGCATATTGAACTGGAGCGGGTATGAACCTGGCAAGGGACTTGGCAAGAATCTCCAAGGAATAGCTAAGCCCATCAAGCTCAAGAAACACGACACCACCTTCGGATTGGGGTATGAGTATACCTAGAAAGAATTCAATGAATGGTCGCCACCCTGGCGCGGTCCCTACTATCCATTGGAGTAGCCAATACCCCGTTTGGAGCAGACCTTCCAACCGGCCGAGGTTATCAACGGGTCAGAAGAAGAAGAAGCACTGGCAGCAATGAGGAATTTGTTCCTAGAAGACGATGATATGGATTGCTGTGTCATTCTCGAGGAGGAGGGGGAGGAAGGCCTTTCCATACAGGCGGTAAGCAGAGGAGCATGCCTCAATAAATGTACCGCCAGAACCACCAGAGCCCGGCGTGCCTCGGGGTAGCAAGGCTGAACAAGCACCATGCACTATTCTATTTTACTAGTTTACTTTTTTCGCATTTTATTTTTACAAGAAAGAGCTCCAATGTTCAAGACATTTACGGAATTTATCAAAGCATTTCAATTTTCTTATAAATCTTACTCTTATTATTTTCTCTCATTACTTTACTTATACAGCATTACTATTACTTATCTTGATGAACCAGCGACTGTGACATGCAATGAGACAACGCAACAAACGGACATAGATTCAGAGGAAGAGGATATACCGGAAGAGATTGTTAAGGAAGTTGAGAATTTCAAATATAGGCCTAAGTCAAACCTGGACGAGACTGAGATTGTTAACCTGGGAGATGCAGAATATCAAAGAAATATGAATCAGCGTTCACTTATCATCGTTAGAAAAAGGAGAGTACCCAGAACTTGCAAATCCTATTCAGAAGCGCACACTTCGGAGGTTATCCAACAATTTCTTTCACAGTGGAGGAATCCTGTATAGGAGGACTCCTGATTTGGGATTACTAAGGTGTGTCGACGCAAAGGAAGCATCCAGGCTACTAGATGAAATCCATGCCGGGACTTGCGGGCCACATATGAACGGTTTTGTCTTAGCCAAGAAGATACTCTAGGCAGGTTATTGTTGGATGACTATGGAGAGAGATTGCATCCAGTATGTCTGAAAGTGCCACCACTGTCAGATACATGCCGACATGATAAAGGTACCTCCCAATGAGCTTAATGCAACAAGCTCGCCATGGTCGTTCGCCGCATGGGGAATGGATGTTATCGGACCAATCGAACCTGCCGCATCAAACGGGCACAGGTTTATCCTAGTAGCAATTAACTATTTCACCAAATGGGTTGAAGCAGCATCCTACAGAGCAGTGACTAAGAAAGTCGTGGCAGATTTTGTCCGCGACCGCGTTATTTGCCGATTCGGAATTCTAGAGTCCATCATTACTGACAATGGTTCCAACCTCAACAGTGACTTGATAAAAGATATGTGTGAGACCTTCAAGATAAAACACAAGAACTCCACAGCTTACAGGCCTCAGATGAATGGAGCCGTAGAAGCAGCCAATAAGAACATCAAGAAGATACTAAGGAACATGATAGAAAAGCATAAGCAGTGGCATGAGAAGTTATCATTCTCTTTATTGGGGTAACGCACCACAGTCCGCACATCAACTGGGGCAACTCCCTACATGCTGGTTTACGGTACAGAAGCGGTCATTCCCGCCGAAGTAGAAATTCCTTCCTTAAGGATCATACAAGAAGCTGAGCTCGACGACGCAGAATGGGTAAAAAGTCATTATGAGCAGCTAGCTCTTGTAGATAGGAAATGAATGAATGCAGTTTGTCATGGTCAGCTTTATCAGAACAGAATGTCCAGAGCTTTCAACAAGAGAGTCAAACCAAGACGGTTTATATCGGGGCAGCTGGTGTTAAAGAAGATTTTTCCACATCAAGATGAAGCCAAAGGGAAGTTCTCTCCTAACTGGCAGGGTCCATACATGGTTCATCGGGTTCTGACAGGAGGAGCCCTTATACTTGCAGAGATGGACGGAGAAGTTTGACCAAAACCAATCAATTCAGATGCAGTCAAGCGATACTATGTGTGACCATTTATGATTTCCTTATGTAATTTGAACTACGTCTGACTTGATTCCCATTTAAGAGGGGATACGTAGGCAGACTTATGGGTTCGGTCACAATTCAATAAAATTTTCATTCTCCCCGCAATTGGAAACTGGGGCAAAATTTTGAGGAGGACCCTCAAAATTCTGATGTAATTCCAGCCGATCATCGCAAGCAACCGTCAGAAGTAGCAGCCCAGTAAACTGGGGCAGAATTTTGAGGAGGACCCTCAAAATTCCGAAGCGAGAAAGGTTGCAATGTCCTGAACCGCGTCACAGTCGTCGGTTCATCTAAAAAATATTTCTTAAATATACACTCATGTCCTATTTTTTACAAACTCATGCATGTCTATTACCAAAATTGCTCTGTTTAGCAACGCTACCCCCAATGATACGCACAGTATCACCAAAAACAGAGCCAAGCAGGTCAAGCAAAGTTGGCGCGGACACGAACTAACCTTCCCCCTTTACAAAACTCATGATTTTTCTTTGGATGCAGGCACCCAAGTCGCAAAATCATATATTATACACTCGTACTGTTCAGGAATACAAATCTCAGAACTGTCACCTCTGTTCACAATTGCTATCCGCATACAATATCCCCAGCAGCCACAGTATCGCAATCAGCTATTAGCTATCAGCTAAGAATTGTTATTACTATTCATCTTTCATCTCTTGCATAAGGCTACCATTCTGCCTTCCGAGGTTAAGCTCTACCTCCATCTGCATTTCTTGCATTGCATAAGGCTACCATTCTGCCTTCCGAGGTTAAGCTCTACCTCCATCTGCATTTCTTGCATTGCATAAGGCTACCATTCTGCCTTCTGAGGTTAAGTTCTACCTCCATCTGCATTTCTTGCATTGCATAAGGCTACCATTCTACCTTTCCGAGACTAAGCACTGTCTCCATCTGCATTTCTTGCATTGCATAAGGTTACCATTCTGTCTTCCGAGACTAAGCATTGTCTCAATCTGCATTCTTGCATTGCATAAGGCTACCATTCTGCCTTCCGAGACTAAGCCATGTCTCCATCTGCATCGGCTGAAAGATCGTCACCTTCATCTATATCTTGCATGGCTGAAAGATCGCCACCTTTATTTTCACTTGCATGGCTGAAAGATCGCCACTTTTATTTATGTCTTGCATTGGTTGAAAGATCGCCACCTTCATCTACATCTTGCATGGCTGAAAGATCGCCACCTTTATTTTCACTTGCATGGCTGAAAGATCGCCACTTTTATTTATGTCTTGCATTTGCTGAAAGATCGCCACCTTTATTTATGTCATGCATCGGCTGAAAGATCGCCACTTTAATTACGCTTTCATGGGCTGAAAGATCGCCACCTATTGCATTTCATGGGCTGAAAGATCGCCAAATTGTCCAAGGGCGTCATTGTTCGGAGGCACCATCTTCATAGCCCGAGAATGCCACGCCATGGCCTGAGGACCCCTTTTATCTCTTGCATATCATTATTCGAAGGCATCATCGCTCGAAGGCATCATTCTCATAGCCGGAGAGCATCATTTCATATCCTTCGAATCCTTTATTATATGCTTCATGGCCCAGGACATCATGGTCCGAGGACGTCATCCTAACCGTCCAAAGACAGCATTCATGGTCCGACGGGAACTTGCATCATATTTAAATTTATGCACAATATATGCGCATATTGCTTATATGCAGGTAAACCGGCGAGCAACGGCCATCTCAGCAGGAACGATCCCGCTCTGGTTCTCGCAGCCCTATTAGACTCTTAACCACCCATCCCAACCTAAATATCGCGTCCGTTCTTGAAAGATCTCCATCGACATACTTCATCGACGGATCCTGAACTACATATGGCCTGATTCTTAGGACCCGGGATATATAGGCAGCTCAGGAACCAGGGCATGGTCAATCTCTTCAAATAACTTCACTCAGTCAAAAATTAGCCATCATGTCTTTACCCGACAACTCTTTCATCCTTCCCGGGTAAAGATGGGCAGCTGTTGATACCCAACTTTTCCCTATGTATTTTTACATGCAAATACTTTCAAAATAGCATATATAAGTATGCCCAAATGTTTAGTATTTTTTCCTAATTTTTAAAGGATTTTTTAAATCAATTTATTGCCCATTTTAGCAGTACAAAAACCAATAATTATTCTCAAAATTATCATTTTGGTGAATAAACTATTTTATTCTCATATTTATAACAAAATATAGCTAGAGTAATTTTTTATACATTTCTACAAATTTATTTGGTATTTTAAAAGCTAAATTACATACAATTGCAATTTTAGCCTATTTTAAGAATTAACAGCATTTTTAATTATAAAATATATTCCAGTATTTTTAATTTAATGATTACATATTATTAGTTAATATAGTTCTTTCAATTTGTTTAAAAAAATCATTTTACTATTTTTACAAATTTAAAACGGAAAAACTGGCTATTTAAAATCTGGCCTCATTTTATTTCAATTATAGCCAAAATTGGTTCCCCTAATTGACCCAATTTCGAACCCAATTCCGGACCAGCCCAATTCCATTTAACCCAACCCTTAACCCGTTTTAAATTACCCGACCCAACCCCTTTTGATCTTGGCCGTTGATCTCTGAGATCAACGGCCCCTGTCCAACCTTCCATAATTAAACCCAAACGACTACCCTAATCCGTTCATTTCCCATCTCTCAACCGCCTCCAAACGCCCCCCCCCTCTCAAACTCTCTCGAAGGTTCTTGAAACCCTAGCCTCTCTCACCATCTTCAACCACAACCTCACCGAAATCCATGGACTCTCCGGCCATGGATGGCCCGAACCCATCTCTCTCTGCTTTTAAACACTTGGTGTTCGAAGTTTCAAGGTCTGACCTCGATGCTGTCCATTCAGATCTTCTCCGATTCAAGGTTCTATGGCCTCTCCGGCCTTGCTCCGGCGTATCCAAGCATTATGAGCCTATCTCTGACTTATCAGACTCAAATCGGACTTTTTCCAAGCCTTTCTCGTTTTAGGGTTCCTCTGAAACCCTAGCTACTCGAGCTCTTCTCTGATTATTCTTAGATTTGTTATATATCTGTGCACTACTGGAGTTTTAAACGTTTTCCCCAATTTTTCTTTCAAAATTATCCTTTAAAACCCCTTCTCTTCGATTTAGGGTTTTCTGAAAGGTTCAAAATATTTTTCCGACTTGTCTTTTCCTTTCTTTGTGTGTATTTGTCACGCATGTGCTTCTACTGTTTTCTTATGCTTTCTTTCTACCCTACATGATTCTTCTGTGCTTTGTTTTTCTACTGTGTTCCTAGACCATGCTCGCATGTTTGTCTTGCTGTGTTTTCCTATACGTTCTTTGCTATATTTTTCCGGTATTTTGTGCTTTCCTACTGTATGTATTTCATACTGAGTTCTTAAGTTTTGTTTTCCTTCTACTGGACCTTGTTTGAGTTCCCTTTAAACGTGTTTCTTCTACTGTTTTCTTAAGTGTTATACTATCTCTTTTCTCTTCTGAACTTGTTTAAGTCCCAGGTTTTCTTAAACATGTTCCTTCTACTCTCACTATGCTTCAAATCAGTTTCTTCGCTCTGTTGTTTCGAACTTGCTATTGTATCTGTTTGTTTTCTCATGAGTCTCTGAAAGAGATCTCTGAGCCTGCTTCAATTACTTGCCTCCTCACCTCTGTATCTGATTCGAAGTGGAAACCCTAGAATTTGGGGGTCTTTCACAAGGTTGGGTCAGGTGTTTGAACTGGGGTTCTATTTTGGAACCCTTGACTCTTTTGGACTCATTCTGAGTCTATGAGCTAATTTTGAACTTCTTTGTTTACGACTCTAAACTTTTTCTATGCTAGACTCTTCTACTGATTAGCATGGTAGTTCTTCGTGCTTAAGCATGGCTGTGTGTTTTTATATGTGTGATGAACTCTTTCTTCCGAAAAGATTTTCCAGCTTATGATTGATTCAGAATCTTTTTTTAGGTTTGATTGATTGTTACTGACTTTCCTTAAAGAAAACCTTTCTTCACCTTTTCTGACTGGATTCATCCATACCAAATTCAGACCTTGTGATTTACTGGCTGTTAATTGATTTCCTTTCCTTATTTGCACAAACCGTGCGCTACCAGACGTTTTCCTTAAATAAATCTCTGTGTATTTACCCTTCTTGTACTGCTTTGGAAAAGGTTTTGATCAATCTCTTTCCTTAATTATTTTTACCCGTTTGAAATTAGAATACCTTAATTAAAGGGAAACTTTTGTAATTGATTTTCAAATTATTCTCCTACCTTATTCTGCTTGCCTTCTACAGTATAAAAAGGGCACGACTCCCCTCTCACCAACAGACCTTGAATTCGACACTTTTCAGACACTTTCAATCACACACTCTCAATTCAATACTTTTATTCTACTCAAGTATCATAGTCCTCTAATCATAGCATTCTGACTATTTGCTTGCACTTTGGATTTACAGCCTAATCCCAATGTGTTTATTTTATTGCTTGTACACCCCTGTCTGCTTCACTGCCTATGTTTAATGTTAATCAGCATGTCAATTTCTTTGCATATGTTCTTACTGTGAATCCCTGCACCCCTGTCCCCTTCTATGTGTCTGAGTTGAAGTTCAGAACATGGCAACATCCAAGTTGTTGCTCATGTTTGGACTTGATCCCTTTGGGGATCCTAACTCCCAGACATTGTGGCCTAACAGGCTGGTTGGGGTGTGCCAACACTCCAATTGCTAGGTATGACCACTAGCCTGTCTTTTGCTTTTCCCCAGAATTCCCTCTCTACAGTTACACTCTCTTTTAGCTTCTAAGTTCTGCCCCCCTCCTATGAGCCTTGCTTTGGGACCTTGAGTTCCCTCTGGACTTGGACATTTGAGGGCTGGCCCTTCCACACTGCACTATGACTCAATCTTGCAAGGTATTTGAGTGTGAGCACTGCCCGGAGTCCATGACACACCCCAAATGAGAAAGTGTGAGCACTGCTCTTAGGGAACTCTGACACACCCCAAATGAGAAAGGCTTTGGATCTTGATCTTTGGAAGTTTGTTTACTACATGCTTCAGACAGGAAACCTGAATCAGGCTCTCCTTGGTTGTAAATTTTTAGTTCTCTGATGTAATTTTACCTATGCTTATTCATTCTGGGTTGTAATAACTTGTAATAACTATTGGGGCTGTTAGTGAAAAGGGGAGGGTGCATCATGGATGCAAAAGGGGTAGATATCATGTTCATAGGGATTTATTATGCTCCTGCACTCATATCCTGCTTTCAACTTTCATTTCTGTATTTCATATAGATACCATGTCTATAGGTTATGCATTTCATATAGAAACCATGTTTATAGGATTCTGTATTTCATATAGATACCATGACTATAGGTTATGCATTTCATATAGAAACCATGTTTATTGGATTCTGTATTTCATATAGATACTATGTCTATAGGTTATGCATTTCATATAGAAACCATGTTTATAGGATTCTGTATTTCATATAGATACTATGTCTATAGGTTTCTGCACTTCTACATTATGTAGAGAACATGTCTATAAGCCATCTCCAAATGCTGCATATCATATAGCTAACATGCCTATAGGACTTCCTGAAATTTGCATCATCATCTGTCACTAGGCAAACCTGTTTATAGGTTTCAAATAACTAACAACATTTAGATACCATACCCATAGGACTTCTGCACTCTTGTTTCGATTGTAAAAAATGTTTTAAAATCAATAGCACCTAGAAAGCATGCTTATAGGAGTTATCAACCAAATCTGAATCGACCATTCGCATATAAGTCTAAATCAGTAGTAGCAAATGCTTAACATCTGCAGAATTTATGTTTTTAACTAGTCCACTTCTTTAAAATCAGTATACTTCTTTTCTGAAACTAATAGATATCATGCCTATAGGTTTTCGTTCAACACTTAGGCAAGCCATAGGGTAACTTATAAATTGAATCAGATTTTATTAACTACAGCCAGCAGGCAGGCCTAATTCGGGCTTCTTATCTGAAATATGTAATAGATCAGTCTGCCACAACTCTTAAGTTTTACCAGACCCTAAACAGTACGTGTAAAGACATGCTAAACTATATGCTTCTCTTTGTTTTTAAAGAGGTTTGTTTGAGCCCTTTCTATATGTTGTGTGTTTCTTCCCCATATTTGTTGCATATGTGTTTTGATTGTCGCCTTAGAATTTTTGTCCTTTGAAACCATAAAACCTCACATCCCTTCCCTTTAGGATTAGTAGTCCCAAATACCTTCGGGGCTGATAGGATGGGGGCGGGTAATAGCATGCAATAAGTAAAACGAGACCATTCCGCGTTTAATACCTTAACGGGGTGGGAAATGGTAGATATGGATATGATGACCATGCGATAACACTACGTGTATAAATGGTTACCGGGTGTTGTGTGGGGTGATCCATATTATTTATAAACCTAGGACCCCCTCCCCCTTTACTTCTTCATTTTATTTCAAAAACTGTTCTTCTCAAACTTCAGCTTCATTAACTTCTTTTAATTTCAATTTCTTGCAACCATTACATGAAAACCCCCCTCGTATTTGTAATTCTTGCTTGTCTACTTGTTGGTTGCACTTAAAGTCACAATTTAGTATGGCCGGGAACCACACTAGTGGATCTCGAGGGGTGCCTAACACCTTCCCCTCGGGATAATTTCAAGCCCTTACCCAATCTCTGGTTTTCTAAATCGAAGTTCTTCTTAGTGTCCTAATGCACTTAATCATTAGGTGGCGACTCTTCAATTCAAATCCAATTCCAAAAAGGAAACGAGTTGTCCTCCCAAATGTCATAAACCCGATTTCGCGAGAAAAAGGGGGCATCGACACCTTCTATCATGCAGCCTATACGACTCTGACCTTGTAAGTGCGCCTATGTGACTCTTCTTTCTTTCCCCCCCCCCCACCCCCCAGTTTTTAGCCAATCTTTAGGCTTCACTTTGTGAACATATACAGAGCTTAGCAAGATGTCCCTTTGGGAATCTATGGGTATACTGAAGTTCTTCTCTCGGTACTTTGTCGAACTTACGAATACTTTTGTATCTTATTTCATAGACCCAGTTATCCATTCGTATGACTTTACTGCATCTAGGTAGGTCATTCTATACCATAACTCTTGCTTCGATTTATGTATAAATCTAAGTCCTTTAATGCTTCCTCATTACTTATTCATCTTGAGAATGACGGCCTAATTTCATCTCATACTTTATAAAGTTTATCCTTCCATTGATAACTCTATAATCTACCACTGATAACTTGAACCCTCTTATGTAACACTGCCACTAGGGCTCCGTCTCATAGGGAACATCTGAAATGATTAGACTAATCCACCTAGGGGTGATACCATGCTTCCATAATCATATTTCATTGTATCCTAATGTGATTCATCTTAAGTGGGTATTTTAATCCTGTATAATTCATGAAATACTCTTCAAATCATCACTCAATCAAAGGCCCAAACATCATCCTTTATCTTTCACAATTACACCCTCATTCTATTACCAGAGCAACATTTCATCTCGTCTAAATGCTATTAGTCTTAGACTCATTTGAGTTCATTCTGGATATATTGAGCTTTCTATAACTTAGAGAAACTATCAGCTCTCTTGTTTTCATGGGCTTAATCTTAAGGACTTATCCATTCTCATCACCTTCCCACTCGCCCTTTCTTATGCTTACTCCTGTCTTCC
Source organism: Nicotiana attenuata (assembly GCF_001879085.1). Taxonomy (NCBI): domain Eukaryota; kingdom Viridiplantae; phylum Streptophyta; class Magnoliopsida; order Solanales; family Solanaceae; genus Nicotiana; species Nicotiana attenuata. Next base: position 47,534 of record NW_017675502.1, on the reverse strand, counting down.
TAAAACCTTGTCACTTTACCCTAATTTAGCTTGCAACCTACACATATCTAGTTATACTATTCGCAACCTTCTTTCCACTCTCTTGCACCATAGATTTCCTTGTGTTATTCTAGAACATCAAGCGAGATATCACATTGTCTCTAACTCTTGTTTACTCGCCTGACTAGGCCTCCCAATACCGAGAAAGCATAGGCTGGAAGATATGCTACTATCGATGCTGCTATCATTCCTGGATACTGAATCCCCATGCTTCTAGCCTTTTATCCGACGTACGGACTATTCACAACCTTCTGCATTTCAGTGTTTCGTACATTGTTCACCCTTACCTTACTACCTTAAAATCTTGCATCGTATCTTCATTCCCTTTCAGGACCTCCCTTTCACATAGGTATAATTGACATCCATAACTTAAGGCTTTATTATAATACTTGCACCTATGGTGTATATATAATCTGGTGGGAGCTTCATACTGACTTCTTATGAGGCTCGTACTCTTGTAATGGGTTTATTGTAGAGGCGTTATAGGATATGGCTATTGTACTATCTCTCTTGTACCTCTGATATCTAAGAGTAATCCTGCAATATTCTCAATCACGATTTCTATAATTTTCTGGGTTGAATAATCAGACTCCTGATTTACTTCGTTGATGTAACTCTTTAGTTTCCTCTTCCTTCTGATCAGCCTTTATGTAGGCTTAAGCTATCTTCCGATCTGCGGCTCATGGTATTACTTTAGCCCTTCATGGACGCTATGGAATATTCAGGGTAAAGTCTTCAAACAATTTAATCCTTTGTCTATGACTGGACTCAACTCTTTTAACTTATACTAGAGTCTTCTAAGTCTGTATGATTGTCAACATATATGCTGCATTTATAAAACTCCAAACTCTTAAGTGCGTCCATAACGTAACTAACTCCGGATCATTGATCGAATAATTCCTTTTGTTCTTTCTCACCTTTCTTTTAACGTAACCTTTTGCTTTTCCTGGTCTTCCTACCTCCTTATTGCGTGCATACTTAGCTTACCTTAGTGCCCACACATATTGGAACTCCATACAACTAATATGATCTTGAATATCACTTCTAATTTTACTCCTCCTTCATTAGCCACGGTAGGTGCCACTTTCTTTGGAGCGCTTACAATGTTGTTGTGAGACTGTTGTTACATGACCACTTCCTCTTTAGGTCACTGTGCTTAGGTTGAAGACTTCTTCCTTATTGCCTCAGCTAGTCATTCATTGTAGTACTTAGGGAAGACCCTCTGACTCTTGTAAAGTTGTGAGCTTATTATATCAAATACTCGACAGAAGTTTTGATGTCCTTCCTCGCCTATTATTATCCGTAGTTACTTACCTCTACGTTCTGGTGCTTGTAGAGTTGCTTTTGAACTGATATTTTGATTGTCTTCCCAATGACACTCTCTTTTAACTCCATAATACTCATACGGTACCCTTAAGTACCCCAACTCCTATCTTAATATTTCTCAAGGTTACAATGTCATATCTGCGAGACTGAATTCCCCATGTTGGGGTTTACTATGTTTATCTTGCACAATCTGTTGATTTGTCTGTATCCTCTTGTTTAGCCATACTAAGCTCTTCCTGAATTAACTACTAACTACTTGTTGGACCATTCCCGTATCAATATTCCAAATAATCTTTCTTGGGTTATTTCCTTTGTCTTAACTTATCTCTCGCACTGGCTATTAATCAATAACATCTCGGCAGGAACCCTTACTTCCTCTCCTTGACGTCGTGTTTGCATAACGCTCCGGTATCGTAGCATATCTGTAGGCTTTGAATAAGTGCAGTCTCATTACTTTTTTATTTTATCGCATTCTTCCTTTACCATTCCATAATTACTAGAACCTCTTAATTCTGACTTAATGCCACGTCACTCCATATTCCCTCCTTTAGGGAAGTACCAATAGCTTGAGCTACGACGATCTACCTATAGATGTTTACCTCTTCATCTTTGGCATCTTTTCACATCATCGATTACCCTTACTTGCTTGTGGTAATGCTTCTGTACCAAGGGTAACAAAATTCTTTACTTGCGAGGATGACACTTAGTATAACTGGAAATACAGTCCCTTAGGCTTAGCCATTGCTTGCTTTGGGGAAGCGTCTTCCTGAATGACCTTTAAAGGTTATCCTTCTGTCGTCTATTCTATTATTTCCGGAACACAATCTCTAAAATTCTCATAATGCCGACCATTATCAAATCACTCAATCCCTAATTCATGTTTAGTTTACCTTGTTACCAGCCCATGCTGATTTGTATTACTTTGGGGGTCTAACTTTTCTTTTTGTTCACGAACTTGTTTCTCGAAGTGAGGATATGACTTCATGGCCTATACTCTTTTGTTGTCTCAAGGACTTTCACCTTTCGTCTTTTCCTTTACTTGACTATAGACTCTATAATACTGTCATCTTTTTGACCAACCATTGTCATCCATGTATCACATCTTACTCTTAATGCTTCATTATCTCTCTTCTTATATTCTGCTAACATTTCTGTCTATCACTTTATTATGAAAACTTTAACAAGATATTCCTTTGCTTTTAGCTCCCCTTTGCTCCATCAATTGGCTCTTCGAGTTGCCTAGCATTAATTCTCTACTAGGTACGGGAGTTATACTAAGATAATACTTATCCTTTTCAGGCTTCCAGTTCCTATCTTTGTATCACTCATATCTAGCTGTACTATTATAGAGTGCTCCATCTAGGTGTCTCACAAGGAGATCCATTACCACGTTTGCACTATCCTTTGGAAATGTCAACTAACTCTACGAATCCATCCCCTATTTTGGGTTACTCTAACCCCAGCCGGATCCTGATAACCCGTCTTTCTCTTAAACTATATTTGTTAGCTCCCATAGGGCATAATTGAGATTAGTGTGGATAATTATACGTACATCTGTCACTGTTGCAGGTAACTCAAAAGTCTTATATCCCTTTGCCCCAATTGTGAATACTGATAATCTTCATTAAATGGGCGCCTCGTACCCTTCTTCACTTTGCTTCTTTTACTTGTTGAAACTTGTATCTACCTTCTGAATCTCTCATTACTTTTCACCATATGGGTGGATAGACATTCATGCCTTAGGGATCCGTATCAAGAAAATTACACATCTTAGTACACACATGATCTGCTGAATACCTCATATTTATTCATCATAAGCATAATGCAAAAATCGAGTTCCTCTGACTCAACTCTTCCACAGCTGTATTTCTTACCAACTGTCTTTCTGGATGTAAGCATCGTCATATTACGAATAAGATAAAGTTTAGGAAATTGAGTTCTTACAACTGAGCTCTACCACACGATCAAGAGTAAGAAGAAAGAGTGACAGTCCTAAATGCCCTGTAGCCTCCTGCTTATAAGTGTGGTGCACAACACACCCATAAACAAGACACTACTAGACACGACTTGTAGACTCCCTAGGACATAACTGCTCTAATACCACTTTTTTCACGACACAAACCGATGGGCCGCGACGGGCACCCGGTACCTTACTCAATCAAGTACCAACATAACGTATCTTTTCATGTCATACTATCATAGATAACCGAGCCGGAAGGCTGCCGTGATATAAGTAGAATACAACATGTGATACCGACTTATACATAAGACATACGGGCCTATAGACCAAAATAACCATTCGTACAGTGAACATAGGCTGACAAGGCCATACAATCTTTTATGTACATGACATCTATCTACAAGCCTCTAAGAATACATAATTTTCATAAAGGTGAGGATAGAGTCCCACCAAACCAAACAATACACGTCTAAATCATACTAACCAAACAAGCAACTCCGAAGCAAATGGAGCGCACCAACATTTTCCGCTGAGCTGATAGCCTACTTGGAGGGCTCTCGACCTGTCTATCGGGACCTGCGGGCATGAAGCGCAGCGTCCCCAGGAAAAAGGGATGTCAGTACAAATAATGTACCGAGTATGTAAGGAGTGAAAATCAGTAAATAATAGACATAAGAGAAACATGGAGTAAAAGACTCGACATGTAAGTCTGGATAACTATGTAAATCATGAAATACTTATAGTGTCATGAATATGCGTATGAATGTCATGTCGTGCATAGGTACATGTGTTCATAACATCATCAAGCCTCTAAGAGCATCCCATCATATCATCTCGGCCACTGTGGGCAAAATCAGCAACGTATACTAGCTGATCAGGTGGTGGTGCGTATATAACGCCATAACCTTTTTCTATATCACATATAAATATAATATACATATATACGCGTATATAGCGCCATCTGGTCATGGGTCTACATGTATAAATGCATGAAATGCATAAGAAATACATTAATACGATTTTCTCGGAATGCCATAAAAATCAATATGCCTTTCGGATAAACTTTCCCAAATACGTATTTTTTTCGAGACCCATGAACAAAAGATATAATAACAATTCACATGGGGAATCAAGATTATAGACACCCCTAGTATTTCTATGAATAGAGTCATTTATGAAAGTTGCGTATTTTGCTCGTTTCATTTATATTATTTGGATCATGCCAAAAAGAAAGAAGGGATAGCCTTAACATATCTGAGCCGATTCTCTTGACAACCCCCTAACACGAGTCTATTGAGACAACACGTAATGGTGGACCGTTGTTGGAAAATAATCCGTATGATATTCTTGGGAAAGATTATACCGGGCTCCCTTAAAATTGCAAATCCAGTTACTATTATGTCGTATAACTTCGCATGAATTCCTTGTTGAAGATCGTTACTTGGTAGATGTAGAACATCCCCATTGTGGTGAATTTGATCAAACTCTTGTATGGCTAACCTTGTTGGAACAGTAACGTTTCCATTCTTATCTTCATGAATTGTTAAACATGCTTATAAAATGTCACATTTTGAAGGAAAGTTAGAAAGATGATAAAGGATTATTTTGGTTGAATTGTTGGAGTATTATCTGTAAGTTGTTTTCATCCAAAATGAAGCTTAGCAATTTAAAAATGAATTCTTCAAGAATGCTAGTTGGCAGGCCCCCATTAACTTTGATGACTTAGTCCCCTTAATCTTCCAAATGTGCCATGTTGCACTTTAATTCAAGAGTCATTCTTTTAGCTCTTAATGGCTGCCACGTTGGGTGGATTTAAACTTATCCAAATTTTATCTACCCATTTCTTTAATTACATGGTTAATCTTCCACCAAAAATGCACAATTAATCAAATATTCACATAATTAAGAATTATCTCAAATTACTTAAATTACTACTCACTTTTAACACACTTTGTACATTTTGCTATCATGGCCATGTGGTATCTTGTATGGTACTAGTCCATAAATACCGAGTATTTTAGCTCGGGCCATATTTTATCCAAAAATGTCAAATTTGGATGAAATTTATTTTTTTCGATTCACTTACTCTCTCGCCTTCACGAATTAACTTATCACTTGTTTGAAATAGTGTAATACTTATAATCCCAAGATAAATCTCATTTCCGAACTTATATCAATTTACTTATGCCGTACTTCTACGTACGAAAATATAGGGTGTAACAAATCAGAACTAAAATAATGACAACACATATATAATAAAGAGAATGACAGTAATAACTCAAAGAAACTTCCATATTCAGCTCGTTCAAAGTACAGAAACTTAGGTATGCTGTCAAGTTCAACAATTTAAGCCCTACACTGATAAAATATGCCATGAACAACCAGCATGAGGAATGTTACGTCTCAATGTCTAAATGTCAAGTATGCATGATAAATGTAATGTATCATAATAATAATTCCCAAGTACTCACACTCTCAGAGTACTCAATCTATCTACCTCAAATTCTAACTCATCACACATAATTACTCAGCACTGTATGGGTGCCTGGAATTAATTCCCCCACCAAGCACGTGTATATGAATCACTCTGCCTGTGCTCACTGCTGGTATGTGAGATTTCGGAGGGGCGAATCCTGCCCAAACGCTAATATAAAGCCTATATGGTCTGCTGCAACATGTAGCCCGATCCACAATAATAAGTAAGCCAATAAGGCCTGCTGCTGCGCGCAACCCGATCCACAATAACACTCACAATCCAGCTCTCAGGCCTAGTTCAGTCATCAATCTCTCCAGTCTCATAGGCACAGTAATCTCATACCACTCAGCCCAAACAATGATAACATGATGTAACCGTGAATGATAACGGAGACTGATATACGATATGCAAAAGAATAAACGTGATTGAGTACACAATTGCAGTTTATGCAAATAACTCAACAGTATAATAACCTCAGTGGGTCCCAACAGAATAAGCACATAGTCTAAACATGATTTCTAACACGAATCACAACTCAATTACTCTAACAGTAGAAATCACATGGATAAAACAAGACTTGATATCAACACAGTGTAAAAATCCACTCGGATGATGATTACTACGGTACACGCCCACACGCCCATCTTCTAGCATGTGCGTCATCTCAAAACAACCCACATAACACATCGTTTAGGGATTTATACCCATAGTTCCAAGTTTAGAAGTGTTACTTTGCAACTCAATGCTCCAACAAACCCTTGCATAGTGAATCGGCCTCCGAACGACTCGAATCTAGCCACAAAAACCTTAATATAATCAATACAAGCTATAGGAATCGATCCCATATGATAAAGTTAAGTTCCGTAACCAAATTTTAGAAGTCAACCTCGGGCCCATGTGTCGGAACCCGACAAAATTAACAAATTCCGAACACACATTCAATAACGAGTTACACCATACCAATATCATCCAATTTCGACCACAAATCGAACCTCAAACCTCCAAATCCTACTCTCCAATACATAGACCACAAATTCCTCGAATTTCACCTCAAATACACATAATCTAGGTGTAAAAATAAATAGGTATAATAGTAATGGACAAAAGTGATCAAAAAGCACGTACCTCTTGAATTGTAGTGAAATACCTCATAAATATCACCCCTAGCCGAGCTCCACAAGTCAAAATATGAAAATAATACTCTAACACATGATTTGGGGTTTTAAATCTGCTCAGGTGCTCTCCTTCGTGAACCAGAAAATGCCTCGCATTCGCAAAGCACAAAATATTCCAGCTAAAGAATCCTCTTACGCAAACGCGACATCCCAGTCGCGAATGCGATGACCAAGACCATAAAGCTTCGCGATCGCACTCCTTACCTCGCGATCACGATGAACAAAACACCTGCTACCCTGGGCCTTGCCTTCCGTCTACGCGAATGCGACATGCCTCCCGCTTTCGCGATGCACAACTCCCAAAATTGCAAACGCGAATCATGATTTGGCCAGTCACCCAATGTCTCTTCACGATCGCGAGCTCTCCCTCGCGAACACGTATAAGGAAACCAGATACAACAGGTTCAGCTATCCAACAAGTCCAAAATGAGTCGAACATGATCCGAATCACACCTGAGGCCCCCGAGGCCCTATCCAAATATACCAATATGTCCTAAGCCACAATACAAACTTATCGAAGCCTCAAATCTCATCAAACAACATCGAAATCACTAAATGTACCCCAATTCTAGCCTAATGAACTATTGAGCTTCCAACTTCTAAAACGAATGCCAGAACATACTAAACCAACTCTGATAGACCTCAAATTTTTCGCACAAGTCATAAATGACATAACAGACCTATTCCAACTCTTGGAACCAAAATCTGAACCCATTATCAAAAAAGTCAAGTCTCGGTCAAACTTCTCAACTTTCCAACTTTCGCCAATTCAAGCCAAAACGACCTACAGGCCTCCAAATCAATATCCAGACATACTTTTAAGTCCAAAATCACCATATGAAGCTATCAGAACCATCAAAACTCCATTTCGCAGTCATTTACTCATAAGTCAACATCCGATCAATTCTTTCAACTTAAGCTTCCAGCCTTGGGACTAAGTGTCCCAATTCATTTCGAAATATCTTCGGAACCAAACCGACCACCTCGGTAAGTCACATAACCACATTTATTGATTCTCTCTAACCAGCATTTATGCTATTTCAAATAAGTGATAAGTGAATTCGTAAAAGTGACAGGGTAAGCGAATCGAAAAAAATGAGTATCGTCGAAGTTTGGCAATTTGGGATAAAATACAGTCCAAGTTATAATACCAGATATATATGGACTAGTGTCATACAAGGTACCACATGATCATGATAGTAGGGTACATAAAGTGTGTTGAAAGTGAGTAGTATTTTAACTAATTTGAGAAAATTCTTAATTATGCGGATAATTGGGTAATTATTAATTTTTAGTAAGAGATTAACTAATTAATTAAGAAATTTTGGATAAGCCTAATACTTCCCAAACGTGGAAGCAAACTACCCCAAACTAATGACTCATAAGTTTATATGGTAAGGTGACAAAGTTAGAGGGTTTTGTGGCTAAGTCACCACATGAAGTGGGGCCCACACCCATCAAAGTATAAGACCTCTCTCATTCAAAGAAAGGTGCTTATATCTAAATTGTAACTAAAGGATCTTCAACAAATTCAAAGAGATTTCTTAGGATCATAGTAACGGGATTTTTGCAATTTTAAGGAAGCCTGGTATAATTTTTCTCAAGGATATCATACGAATTTTTCCCTACTTTGATCTTGCCATCACGTATTTTGTCGCGTTGGACGTGTGTAGGAAGGATTGTCAAAAGAACCGACTCAGGTATGTTAAGGCTATCCCTTCTTTCTTTTGGCATGATCCAAGTAACGATATGTAAATGAAATATTATTCTATAAGTGGTTCTACTCTTATAAGTTTAGGATTTCTATGTTATTCATTCATGTAAAAAGATATTCAAGCATGTCTAAGTATATTCCTAAGTCTCTATTGAGGTATTTCATAAAGATGTTAATGTTCATGATATAGTGATACATGCATCTTCATGCATTTACCACCAAGCTATGGCCAATTGGGCAGTTACACATTTACCACTGAGCTACGGCCGGTTGGGCAGTCATGCATTTACCACCGAGCTACAGCTGGTTGGGCAGTTACACATTTACCACCGAGCTGCGGCCGGTCAGGCAGTCATGCACTTACCACCACGCTACGGCCGGTCGGGAAGTTACCACTAATCAGGTGGGTAATTAATGTCACGAGAATGATGTAATCAAACCTATTATAATAGTTTCATTTACATATATGAGATGGGTCTTATTCTATATGTTATGGCCTTCAGTGGCAAGTTAGAGGTAATAAGTTGACTCTTATCCCTCCCGGAGATAGTATCTTATTATTGTATTTCATTTCTGCCTTACATACTCGGTACATTCTTCGTACTAACGTCCCTTTTCTGGGGCGCCGTGCTTCATGCCATGCAGGTGTAGATAGGTGAGGTGAGGACCCTTCACTGTAGGCTGCCTCCAGATATCAACTTTTAGTTGGTGAGCTCCATTTCTTCCTGGAGTATTGCCGAGTCACGTTCTACATATGTTATTTTGTTTTATGAGAATATCGGGAACCCTATCCCGACTTATATATTATGGTCATATTTTCTTAGAGGTTTTGCAGACAGTGTCCTATGTACAGTTTTAGGTATGACATGTCAACGGCCTTGTCGGCCCCTACATATCTATATAAATCTTTTTGAATTAGTTATGTGAGTTAAGTCCTAATATATATATATATATATATATATATATATATATATATATATATATATAGATGTAGCCTATCATGGCCCATGACGAGTCTTATAGTAAAGAAGGATAAGGTACGTGGCACTCGGTTGAGTAGGCACCGGGTGCTAGTTGTGGCCCTCTAATTTGGGTCGTGACAGCTGGTTAGAGAGAATGAATATTTTTGCTATGAGCTAGATGTGTTTCTGCCAAAATAACTCTCAAGCTACAATACCAGGCCACTTCATGGGCAACTATAATACTAGGAGTAAAGCAATCTACTTACTGCGAAATGATCTAAGTGGACATGGAAGTCATGCTGAGATGGGCAAGCAAAAAGACCTTGCTTTGACGAATTTGTGAGAATCTCAAATTTTCTCAGAAACTTTATGCGGACAAGTGACCCCTTTCAATTGACATGTACACACATGATAGGTGCTGAGATATGCTCTCATGTTACTAGACAGTGAAAAGGTTTCATGATAATACTCACAAAGGAGTAAAGTGAATGTTCAAACCTAATGAGTCACATACACCAGAGAGAGAGAGAGAGAGAGAGAGAGAGAGAGAGAGAGGCTTAAGAAGGATATCAACACTAAGCTGCCTTACATTGGATTTGATACCACATAGGTAAGCTTTACGATGGTACATGCTACACACAAGTGAGCAGATGTTATTCTTTCGAATCGAAAGGTTCTGTAAGAAATTCATCAGGTATAGTCCTTTGTTGAGAATTTAGGGAATAAGTGGTAAGTATTAATCCTAGAGTTATAACTCAAATCAACGGCATAATTATAGAACTTAATTTCACAAGAGGTCGTAAATAAGAGAATTGTGATCAAGAGGCATCACGAATACTGCGTCTTGGTCAAAGAGTAGGTACATGCAATGTTTTGTGATTCAACATCTTGGTTAAGACCATGTTCATGAAGGCTCTTCAATATGGATGTACATATACAACAAGGAAAATTTTGCGTTGTTGATAATGATGTACTAAGGAGTGACTTACTTGGTGACTTTAGGTTGATAGGGCAATAACTTAATCGATGCCCCTCGACTCCACATCCATAATGTACATTGGTACCATTCTGACATACCTCCGAATGAAATCTCCTACACTTTACGCAATGGGGATGAGGTCTGTTATACTGACTTGCCTCACTGACATGATATTTACCCTTTTTGCATACATCATAAACATTCACCTTATTCTTCATCCAAGCCTTCATGGCGGGAGTAACAATCCCTATACCGGGTTTCTGCGTAGGCCTTTGGAATTTCCCAAGCCTTCAACCCCTAACTTGGTACTAAGCATACTCACAACACGATGCAAAAATGTGCCTTCCCACATATCAGGCAGACCGGGATGGGTGTACCCAACCTATGGCATTTGTTCTTCTTGTTGTGAGCACGTGATTTTTGCCTCACATGAATTACTCCTACAGAATTCCAAAATTATAATTTTTCTTTTAATTATTTTTTATTTTAGGAATTATTGTAGAATTTTTCTGATTATTTGTATTTTTGTGTGCATGTTTAATTTTTATTTAATTCATGAAAAAAAATACATTGCATTTGCATTTAGGACTTGATTTTACATTTTAGATTAATTAGTAAATTAGTTTGTTTTAAAAAAATGGAAAAAATCACAAAAAATAACTCATTTTTGCATTTTTATTTTTAGTTTCGAATTTTGTAGTTTTCTTTTAATTAGTTGTTGGAAATATTATTTTGAGTAATTAATCTAATTTGGTAGGATAATTTGGTTTAGGAATGAATTTAGATTTTTATTTTTTAATTTGGAAAAGAAAATAAATTAGAAATTGAAAAAAAAGGAAAAGAAAAATAAAGAGATCTGTTTTCGGCCTTTTCAATTAAATTCCTCCAAGCCCAAATACTTTCCTCCTCAAATACCCGTCGAAATCAGGCCCAAACCCGTATTTTTACCCGGTCCAGCCCCGTTCAATCCCAAACGACACCGTTTTATCTCAAGTTGATCTCAGCCGTTGGATCTCATCAATCCAACGGCCCGGAACTGGTCGATCCATCACATATAATTGTCTGAATTGAGACCACCCCCCAAACCAATTCTCTCACTCTCCGTTCTCTGAAAACAAAACCCTAGCCGCCCATGAAACCCTCACCGCTTCCGCCGCAAACCGCCCACCGGAAATCACCTCACGGCAGTTCCGGTGGTCAAATCTGTCCCAAAAAGATACCACAGACTCCCTTCACCTCCCCATTCCAAATCCTCACTCCTTTTCCCCTGAATCAAGCCCGAATGGTTCGAATCTTCGAATGAAGATCTGAGTGAAAACCCTAACTCCTCTAAACCCCACCATTTTAGCACCCCAAACTCCCCTTTCCCTCCTCGTCTCAGATTCCCAACCAGTTCTCCAAAAATCTTCGTCTACTGGTCGGAATTTCAGATCTAAGAAACAAACTTGAAAAACCCGGTTTCCCAAATTGGTCCCAAATTTCCTCCGTTTCTCTTTTACTTCAAAGTTAAGACTCCCAGGAGTCCTTTCTCTCATGAAGATTCAGCCAAAGCCATGCAAGGCTGAGTCTGTTGAAAGAAAAGATTTCTGTTGGTCAAGCGAAGGCGAAATCCAAGGGTTTTGACGGTTATTTATTCCTCATTGGTAAGTTTCCATCACTTGTTTTCCCTTTTTCTTCTTTTCTTTCTGTCCCCCTTCTTATCAATTCTGCTTCATGGACTAATTTCTGAGTTTTGTTGAAAATGGATTTCTAATTTCTGTTAAAATGGTTTCTGAGTGCCTTTAAAAAATGATTGTTCTTGGAATTGTTTGAATTGGTAGTTTTGTTCTAGGGCATATTAGATTGTCTCAGAATCATTTTGTTTGCTTGTTTGAAATTGCATTTAGTTTGTTAATTAGTTTAGTTTCGATTTGATAATTTAGTTAATTCTAGCTCATTAGTTAGTCAGTCATTTAGTTAGATTTTTTGGTTTTAAAATCGTCCAGATTGCTTCTGCTTTTGTTTTCTCCTTAATAAATAAATTGATGTCTGATTTTGGTTGGGCCTTGGGTCACTTCTGACCCATTTGCAAGAGCAGCCCGTTCATTTGGGTTTAATTTACTTGGTCAACTTGACCCATGAGGTAGGCTGAAGTAAATAGCAGGACTTTAAGGGGTAGTTTAGGGATTTTAGGTTGGGGAATCTTTAGTAACTGATTTAGGAAACTTCTAGGAAGGTGGGTTTGGGGGCTGCTTTGAAAAGCTGAATTTGAACTTAGGGATTAAATAGCAAAAATGAAATTTGGAAAAGGATTGAAGGGCAAAAACTGAATTCATTCTTGCTGCCCTATGGCTTGCCTATTAAGGCATTCTTTCTTTACTCACAAGTGAGAAAAAATTAGAGACTAAAAATACTAAAAAGTTTTCAAACAGCTGAGCTAAAAAGAACTCCAAAACTCTTGCATTTTTGGTAGAAAATTGATCTGGTTCTGCAATTAGTCTTTCAGTTCTGAAACCTTCAAAGGATTTCTAGCTTATTTTGGATTCAAAGATGGTTTAAAGGCTGTTGTGCACTGTTCCATTGCTGTTGATTCTGCTGTGTTTGGTTTTCGCTGAAATGACTGCTGTTTGTTTCCATTTTGCCGGGTTCCTGCTGCTGCTCCTTCTTAACCTCAGGCTTTTTTTTTATGTTTATTTTCTGTAACCAGATATTTACTGAACCTCATTTGGCATGATGAAATGAAATATTTGCTGCTGTTGTTTGAGTTGGAAGCTTTGGCTTATATGTTTGTCAAGTGTTATCTTTTCTTTTGTATTTTGAATTCATCCAAATCTGTATTAATTTAGTTCTTTCTCATGTATGATCTGCTCCTTTTATGTTGTTAGATACATGTTACTAGATTAAACTTGATATGTAAACTTTGACATTTGTTTAAATACAATAGTTTGGGGTTTTTAAAGTTATTGAAGCATGGTTTGGATGTATATGGACTTTTGGGATTATGGTATTAGAAGGTTTAATTGATCTACACATGTTTAGATTTATTTTAGTTTTGCTGAAACCAGTTTTTGTTTTGGTGTTGATTTCTGCCTGAACTCGCTAAAAATGAAAAGAATAGGCTGGAGACTAGAAAGTTTCCTTTGGAATACATATCAGTGGGTGTAGTGTGCTATTTGAAATCAGGTAGTACTTTATTTCAATGAAATGGTCAGTTTATTTGTTTCCAAATTTATAGTCAGTATGCAGTCATTTTGGACAAAGGAGTTGCTTCGGGTTATTACCTTAAGAGTCGAGCCCTGCACTGATTTACTCTTAGTTGGCTTATAAGCATGTTTAGATTGGAATTGATGTTTAAAATTCAGATGTTCAGCTAGTTATTTGTACTTAAGTAGTTAAAAATTCAGAAGCTAAAATGTTAATTCAATTTCATGTTTCATATAGTCTTAGTTGATTTGCATTTTAATGGTTTGGTACAAACTATTTGGTTCTAAAATTTGGGCTTAATGCTGGCCTAGCTGTTGAAGGTTCAACTTCAGATTCAATTGCATGTTCTACGTTTCTGGATGTTCATCTTTCCACTAAAAATTGGGCTCATCTTGAGCCCAAGCCTGAAGGCATTTGTAAATGGGATTGTTTACCTTCTGTTATTTGGGCTTGTTTTGTTTTGTCGAGCCCAGTTCCCCCATATAGTTGTTGTGGTTGAAACAATCTTTCTTTGGGTAATTGTTATTTAATCCGATGCCTGTTAGTTGCTAAGTAGGTTCGAACATTTTAGCATAAAAGTAATTAGAATTCCTTTAAGCTTTCCTTAATTAACTAGACTCTTAAAATGGGTTTGAGGTGTGCCATATTAGCCAAACATATAATTTATGGCCCTCAAAATTAATTTTAGAAATCGTTTTGTTAGAATAATTTGAGGCTTTCCATGCCAAATAAAATCTCAAAACTCATGGCCCTCATTTAATTAATTTTAAACCTTTAGAAATCGAGGTGTGCCATTTAGTTGAATTTTCCATGGCCCTCGCGAACTCGAAAGTGCGTAGTTTGCTTTAGGCACGTAATTTAAATTAACTTCCTTAAACTCGGGTGTGCATTTCATGTGACCCAAATCCAAATCTCAACAACGTTAGATAAAACGTGTTGTGGACCGCGGGTTCATTTCATGCGACGTGGTTCAAGACGTGTTTTAGATAACGCTGAATCTTCCTAAAAATTAATTAAAAGCGGCTAATAAGTTAAAAGATATACCGTAGGCTAAAACATGTATTAAAATCAGATAATGGGCCAATTGTAATAGTTTAAGCGACCATGCTAGAACCACGGAATCCGTGAATGCCTAACACCTTCTCCCGGGTTAACAAAATTTCTTATTCAGAATTTCTGGTTTGCAGACTTCATAAGGAAAGTCAAATATTCCTCGATTTGGGATTTAAAATAAAATAGTGACTTGGGACACCAATTAAACTATCCCAAGTGGCGACTCTGATAAATAAATAATCCATTTCGAATAATGTCACTTAAAGTGGAAAAACTCCCTTATATACCTTCGGGTGTGTAAAAAAGGAGGTGTGACAGCTCTGGCGACTCCGCTGGGGAAAAGAACCCAGAACATATTGTTCAGGGTTCAGAATTCGAGCTTAGAATAACTATTATAGTTGGCTTGTTTTATCTGATTTTACATGTTGAGCCTAATGTGCTAAATGCCGCTTTTACTGCTTTGATATTGTCTGGATTGTATATAAATTGCTACGAAACCCTCTTCTCTCTGAGTCTTCTAAATCATCTGGGAAGGGTGCACTTCGTGTAACTTCTCTTCTGTTAGAGTCATATCAAATTTTAGAACGAGGTTCGGACAAGTTGCAAAGCCGGTGAAGCTTCTGTATTCCCGGTACGCTGCCACCTCGGCTCGAGCTGTCCGCTTAGGTAAGCCAGGTCTAGAACAATACACCCAGGGTTTTAAACCTAGTATAACAAAACCTCATGCCGGATCCCTAGTAGGAACGCCTGTGTGCATCACATGCATTTGACTTAGGGGACTCAAACAAGGGTTGGGTCCGTCTAGGACAGGTGTACCCGAAATGAAAAGACCATCCTAATGCATTCTAACTTGCTACTTGTGCATTTATTTGCTTCGGATTTGCATGTCGACCGGCTTATGAATAATAGGAGAAAAGTTGGAAAAAAGATAAATCAATTGGAGGGTTAGAGAGATAATTACCTGTTCCGAAAAACCCGATGTCCAAAAAGTATCGAAACTCTGCCGAGATTTTTGAAAAAAAAGAGAAAGTTTGTCTTTTTCAGAAAAAATATTTAGTAATGTTTTTTATTATGTCAAATCTGACCGAACTACGCAAGTTTGATTCTCACCGGATGTGGGATACGTAGGCAACCCCCGTCGGGTCCAACTTCATTTTTGAAAAATAACACAAAAAGCCAAATGTCCCTAAAAGGACGCCAGAAGGTTGTTTTTGCAAGAACAACCACCTTTGGTCTCTTTTTTAAATTTTTGGCCGGTTAGCAGACACACCCCTAAAATCTTCTTTCCCGAAGTGCTAAAGGGCCGTATTTGCAAAGCCAGGTTTTTATTTTTGAAATGAATGTTTTGAAAAAAAAATTGATAGCTTTTTCTTGAGTCAAAATGAATCATGATTCTTTTAACTAAATCACCCTGATAAATGTGCAGGATGAGCACAATTGAAAATGAACCCTTCGCAGCTCTTGATGAAATCCCCTTACAACTCCATATGTGGTGGAACGACGTAGTAAAAGTCAGTAGAGGGAATGTGTTAAAAGTTTTGGGTGGTCTCGTGGGACTTCTGAAAATCAAGCCAAGGTTGGATGTGATTGAAGCCTTGATACCTTTCTGGGACCCGACTCACAATGTGTTTCACTTTTCTGATTTCGAGCTCACTCCCACACTGGGGGAAATTGCGGGATATGCCGGTCTTAGTGGGAACCTCAGAAGTCGGTACCCGGTATCGCCAAGAACAGTGTCTCCTCACAAGTTTCTAGATATGTTGAGCATCAGTCGGGAGATTCAGGATAGGAATTTATCTGAAGGGTTTTGCACTTTCCAATTCTTATACCAGCGTTATGGAAATCCTCACAGTTTTGAAGCACCTGATACTTGTCTGAACCATGCGGGAAACAAAGACAAATGGGAGGCACAGCGGGGTTTGGCCTTTATAGTAGCATTCTTGGGTGTCATAATCTGTCCGAGAAAAGACGACAACATAGAATTGGATCTCGTGGGAATGGAAAGCTAACAGCACTCTTGTTCCAATGATTTTAGCTGAGATTTACCGAGCCTTAACCATCTGTCACGAAGGGGGAAGATTCTTCCAGGGTAGTAACTTGCTACTACAACTGTGGATACAAGAACATCTTTGTCACCGTGTCGGGTATATGAACTACGGCATGACTGGTCTGAATTGCATCGAAGAGTATGAAAACCGAGTGGCGGGTGTTGAATTTCCAAAAGGTACAGAGGTTTCGTATGCGCACTTGAGTTCTTTAACCTCGGACAAAATTGAGTGGACTTTCGGATGGCTCCCTGTCACTGAAGTCATCTACATGTCAGCTGAGGTGTGCTATATTCTCCTAATGGGTCTCCGGAGCATTCAGCCATATGCTCCTCACAGGGTGTTGCGCCAACTGGGCAGGTTTCAAACTATTCCCCATGACGAAGATCTGAGCCGACAAGTCATCGAATTGGGTCCAAAAGCTGTATTCCCAGAAGGAAAAGTTCATAAAATTTTGAATGAGTGCAGATTTCTAGAACCTAAGACTCTGGTGCCGGATGTACCTAAAGGTGAGGTAGACCCTAATTATATGACTTGGTTCGGTAAAAGGATTCAAATCTCCCAAGAGCCCGAAAGGCCCACTAAAAGGCCCCACGTCCAGCAATTTACTGACGACTCACGGGAGCAACGAGACTGGTTGATGAAAGAGGCAAGCTATAGGGCCAAGATAAGTAAACTGGAGGGACAAATCAGGGACCTCAATTTGACAATGGTGTCCAAACTGCTGCCGATGAAGGGGAAAAGAAGAAGCTGGTTCAGGAAAACGAAGCCCTTAAGGCTCATATCCAAAAGATGAAAATAGCTGCTAGAAACTAGGAAAGAAGCCAAGTAGATGAAAGGCTTATAAGTTGTCTAAAAATGAAAGTAATTGAGTGTCAAGATGACTTAGAAAAATCTGAGGCTAGTCTAGCAAAAGCCCGAGCACAGCTAACAAAGAATGCAGAAGGACGGGCGGAGTATGTCCGGCAGATGAAGAGAAAATATGAGGGGACAGTCACCAATCTGAAGAGAAAGCTAACTACCCTTGAAAATTAGGCGGTCAAGCAGGCTAGGAACTATAAAGCTGAAAGGGCACATTGTTATGTTTTGATGGCCCAGATGGAGGATGATATGCAACAATTGCAAAATGAAAACCATCATTACATTCAGGTGCTAGAAGCTCGGACTCAGCAAATCGGGCGTTTGCTCCAAGAAAAAGGTGTCATCCGAGAGAGGGTTAGAGCCATTGCCGACTACATCGTCGTGAAGTGTCAAGAATGTGAGGACATGACTAGAACCACTTTCTTTGCTGCAGTTATGACATTTGTTCGCCAAATAATGAGTGATCNTTTTATTATGTAAAATCTGACCGAACTACGCAAGTTTGATTTTCACAGGATGTGGGATACGTAGGCAACCCCCATCGGGTCCAACTTCATTTTTGCAAAAATAACCCAAAAAAGAACAAAATTTTTAGTGTTCTGTCATAAATAAGTAAGGTGATGCCATTTTTGTCTAAAATAGCCAAATGTCCCTAAAAGGACGCCGGAAGGCTGTTTTTGCAAGAACAACCACCTTTGGTCTCTTTTTCAAATTTTTGGCCGGTTAGCAAACACAGCCCTAAAATCTTCTTTCTCGAAGTGCTGAAGGGCCGTATTTGCAAAGCCGGGTTCTTATTTTTAAAATGAAAATTTTGAAAAAAAAATTTTGATAGCTTTTTCTTGAGTCAAAATGAATCATGATTCTTTAATCTAAATCACCCTAATAAATGTGCAGGATGAGCACAACCGAAAATGAACCCTTCGCAGCTCTTGCTGAAATCCCCTTACAGCTTCATATGTGGTGGAGCGATTTAGGGAAAGTTAGCAGAGGGACTGTGTTAAAGGTTTTGGGTGGTCTCGTGGGACTTCTTAAAATCAAGCCAAGGTTGGATGTGATTGAAGCCTTGATACCTTTCTGGGACCCGACTCACAATGTGTTTCACTTTTCTGATTTTGAGCTCACTCCCACACTAGAAGAAATTGCGGGATATGCCGGCCTTAGTGGGAACCTCAGAAGTCGGTACCCGGTATCGCCAAGAACAGTGTCTCCTCACAAGTTTCTAGATCTGTTGAGCATCAGTCGGGAGGTTCAGGATAGGAATTTATCCGAAGGGTTTTGCACTTTCCAATTCTTGTACCAACGCTATGGCAATCCTCACAGTTTTGAAGCACTTGATACTGGTCTAACCCATGTGGGAAACAAAGACAAATGGGAGGCACGACGGGGTTTGGCCTTTATAGTAGCATTCTTGGGTGTAATAATTTGTCCGAGAAAAGACGGCAACATAGAATTGGGTCTCGTGGGAATGGTTGATGTCATGATTAAGAAATATAATAGCACTCTTGTTCCAATGATTTTAGCTGAGATTTACCGAGTCTTAACCATCTGTCGCGAAGGGGGAAGATTCTTCCAAGGTTGTAACTTGCTACTACAATTGTGGATACAAGAACATCTTTGTCACCGTGTCGGGTATATGAACTACGGCATGACTGGTATGAATTGCATCGAAGAGTATGAAAATCGAGTGGCGGGTGTTGAATTTCAAAAAGGTACAGAGGCTTGGTATGCGCACTTGAGTTCTTTAACCTCGGACAAAACTAAATGGACTTTCGGATGGCTCCCTGTCACTGAAGTCATCTACATGTCAGCTGAGGTGTGCTATATTCTCCTAATGGGTCTCCGGAGCATTCAGCCATATGCTCCTCGCAGGGTGTTGCGCCAACCGGGCAGGTTTCAAACTATTCCCCATGACGAAGATCTGAGCCGAAAAGTCATAGAATTGGGTCCAAAAGCTGAATTCCAAAAAGGAAAAGTTCGTAAAATTTGGAATGAGTGCAGATTTCTAGAACCTAAGACTCTGGTGCGGGATTTACCTAAAGGTGAGGTAGACCCTAGTTACATGACTTGGTTTGGTAAAAGGTTTCAAATCCCCCAAGAGCCCGAAAGGCCTGCTAAGAGGCCCCACGTCCAGCAATTTACTGACGACTCATGGGAGCAACGAGACTGGTTGATGAAAGAGGCAAGCTATAGGTCCAAGATAAGTAAACTGGAGGGAAAAATTAGGGACCTCAAATTTGACAATGGTGTCCAAGCCGCTGCCGATGAAGGGGAAAAAAAGAAGCTGGTTCAAGAAAACGAAGCCCTTAAGGCTCAGATCCAAAAGATGAAAATAGCTGCTAGAAACTAGAAAGAAGCCAAGTAGATGAAAGGCTTATAAGTTGTCTAAAAATGAAAGTAATTGAGTGTCAAGATGACTTAGAAAAATCTGAGGCTAGTCTAGCAAAAGCCCGAGCACAGCTAACAAAGAATGCAGAAGGACGGGCGGAGTATGTCCGGCAGATGAAGAGAAAATATGAGGGGACAGTCACCAATCTGAAGAGAAAGCTAACTACCCTTGAAAATTAGGCGGTCAAGCAGGCTAGGAACTATAAAGCTGAAAGGGCACATTGTTATGTTTTGATGGCCCAGATGGAGGATGATATGCAACAATTGCAAAATGAAAACCATCATTACATTCAGGTGCTAGAAGCTCGGACTCAGCAAATCGGGCGTTTGCTCCAAGAAAAAGGTGTCATCCGAGAGAGGGTTAGAGCCATTGCCGACTACATCGTCGTGAAGTGTCAAGAATGTGAGGACATGACTAGAACCACTTTCTTTGCTGCAGTTATGACATTTGTTCGCCAAATAATGAGTGATCTGGAGCATCTTCAAGGGGATCTTGCACGGAGGCCCGTGGCAAGACCGAATGATGTCCCACGGGCCCCAGGAGTCGAAGCACTTATGTATTCATGATTTTCATTTATCGAGTCTGTACTTCAGTTGTTTTGTTTTGAGTCTGTTTGTAGTTGTTAAAATTCCAAAAAAAATTGAGTATGTTAGAGTCTTTTGTAATAGGAAAGTTTAGGAGTTTTATTAATGAAAATTGAAAATTCCCAAAAAATTGTTTCCTTATTTTTCATATTTTTCTTGAACTACGTAATGATCTGATTCACGCGGTGTCATGATACGTAGGCAATCCTCATCGGATCCGGTCATGATTTTGTAAATAACTCAAATAAAAGAGGAATATGGAAGGAAAGAACCGATAGAAAAAAAAGAAAAAAAAAGAAAAAAAAGAGAGAGAAAAAGAAAGTCAAAGAAAAACCAAAAGAAAAACGAAAAAAGAGGGTCAAAGCAAGAAAAAGGAGGAAAGAAAAGAGAGGAAAATGGGAATAAGAGGATGAGCATAGAGCCAAAGTGGAAAGAATGAAAAGTTGGAGAAATAAACGAAAGCCGGGATGAAACACACAACTGTTGCAAAACATGTAGAAATACATGTAAAGGTGCATCACACCTCAATGTGCGATTCCCTATGTGTTAATTGTCTCGCACTAACCGTTTTGTTGTGTTTGTAACCAGTCAGGCTTTATAGTGAGGCGGTTGGTTTTGTGGTACTCTGGCTTCACATCCTTATTTCACAAGGTCAAAGGGAAGCATCGAAATGTCATTTGAGGGTCATCTACCAACGGTTCCTATCCCTGAGGATAGCCCAATTTCGGCCATCCCAACTTCGGAATCAGCCGCTGCAGAGGAAAATAGAATTCTGCGTCTCTACATGATGGAAATGTGGGACGCCTGGTCTAATGGTAGGGAACCACCAAGTGTAATCCCTGGATTCCCCGAGCTACTTCCCAGGGGGAGTGGCACCTCCAACGTCCCCATAAGTTACCCGAATACTCCGCTGGGATATCCTACCATTTCGGCTCACTTTGCTGGAACTCCTTCTGAGGTTTGCCCCCAGGTGTTGATGTCAGGCACAACCTCCAATATATTCAATGCGCCACCTTCTGCAGCCACGGCACAACCCACTCTGCCAAGGCCAAACTTTGACCCGTCGTCCTTTACCTTTCAAGTACCATCTTTCCCACTGGAGCCTACCCAGTTCAACACTAATTCCTACCCTCAGCAACCCCGGTACGAGTTTACCGCGGGGCAGGAGAAAACCTCAAAGAACCCTGAACAAGAGGACATTGCCCGAAAAATGAGGAGTATGGAGCAGAGTCTAAAAAATATACAAGGTTTGAGCGGGCAAAAGAACGTATCTTACGCTGACCTGTGTATGTTCCCACACGTGCATCTACCCTTGGGCTTTAAAACCCCAAAGTTTGAAAAGTATGATGGGCATGGGGATCCCATAGCCCACCTCAAAAGGTATTGCAACCAATTGCGGGGAGCAGGTGGAAAAGAAGAGCTCCTTATGGCATATTTTGGAGAGAGCTTGGTCGGTATTGCTTCTAAATAGTACATGGACCAAGATATATCTCGATGGCATATCTGGGATGACCTGGCTCGGGATTTTTTCAGGCAGTTTTAGTATAACATCGACATTGCCCCTAACAGGAACTCATTGTCAAATCTAAAGAAAAAGTCCTCGGAAAGTTTCCGAGAGTGTGCTGTCAAATGGCGCGAGCAAGCCACCAGAGTTAAGCCTCCAATGGATGAAACAGAGATGGTCAGTGTCTTTCTTCAAGCCCAAGAGGCCAATTATTTTCAAAATATGATGTCTGCGAAGGGAAAACCATTTGCCGAGGCCATCAAAATTGGCGAAATGGTTGAGAATGGGTTAAAGACAGGGCGCATCCTAAGTCAGTCTGCTATAAGGGCTACCTCCCAAGCCATTCAAGGCGGGTCTGGAGGTATAGCAAACCGGAAGAAGAAGGAGGAAGCTTCAATGGCAACTTCAAAAGTTACTTCTCCACAAACACCCCACAACATTATTATCCCCATCAAGATACAGCCTATGCTATGGCTCCTCAGCCGTATGCAGTAATGAATGCCCAACCATATGCTAGGCCACAACAAAAATTCAACCAAAACCGAGCTCCATTTCCCAGAAATCAACCTCCTCACCAAGCTCACTACAATCCCCGACCCCCACAAAATAATTTCCCTTAAAATACCCGTGTACGGGAGCCGCCAAGGAAAACAAACTTCACACCCAGTGATGAGTCATATTCTAGCCTCTTTCCCAAATTGGTCCAAATGGGTTTGTTGCAACCCGTACCCCCAAATAGGCAAAACCCAGAGTCACATTCTTACCAACCTGGCACCCGATGTGCCTATCATTCTGGGGTAGAAGGGCACGACACTAAGAGTTGTTGGACTTTGAAGAGAGCTGGGGAAAACCTCATTAAACAAAAGCGAATAGTGCTAAAGGACGAAGACATTCCTAATGTAACCAACAATACATTACCGACTCACAACAACGGGCCGATCTCACAACAACGGGCCGATTAATGGAATGATCTGTGAAGATAAGGAGTTTGACCCAGCTTTAAAAGCCATCATTGCCATAGCCGATGTGGAAAAAAAACCAAGGGCTGCCGCAAAACAGGACAAAGGGGAGAAAAAGAGTAAACTCACCCCTCAGAATACAGAAAAGAAAAAGGAAACTGGAACTGCGGCAGCACCCTCAAAAGATGTCGTTCTCTATGTTCCCCGGGGCCGCAAGAAAGAACAGATGTCATTGAGCCCTCCAAGAAGGTTTGAGCTAAACAAGGGAACTAAAATGTATGTGCCCAAAGGGACCTACGTGGTGCGGGGGCCAGTAATTTCCCCAAGGCTGAATGAGCCCGTGGTTTTTGGCCATGCACCGCAAAGGCCCATGATAGATCCCACTGCCATTCCATGGAACTACAACAAAGCGGTAGTAACTTACAAAGGAAAAGAAGTCTTGGGAGAAGCAAAGGAAAATAGTCCGGCTGAGAAATACCTCAATCTGGAGGAAGTGAATAATGCCACAAAGAAACGTTTCCCTAGCAAGAAACCAGTGCGTGCTGAAGAAGCAGAGGAGTTCTTCCGAAAAATGAAAATGGCAGACTACGAGATAATTGACCAGCTCCGAAAGTCTCCTGCTCAGGTCTCTTTGTTGTCTCTTCTAATGAATTCAACTGAACATCAGAAAGTATTGATCAAAACCCTCAACAAAGCGTATGTACCCATTGAGACCACTGTGGAACAATTGGAGAGGATGGCGGAAACGTTTTTTGCAATCAATCAGATCTCTTTCAGCAAGAATGATTTTCCTACGGAAGGGGACGCCCACAACAAAGCCCTGCATCTGACAGTTAAAAGCGAGGGATATTATGTGAAAAGGGTCATGCTAGATGGTGGTTCTGGGGTAGATATCTTCCCTCTCAACTCTGCAACGAATGGAAATCGGTACTGAGAGAATAAGGCCTAATAACGTCTGTGTGCGTGCCTTTGATGGCATCAAGAGAGATACTATTGGTGAAATTGATCTGATCTTGACTAGTGGCCCGGTAGATTTCGAGGTGACCTTTCAGGTCCTGGATATGGATACTTCCTATAATTTCCTCTTAGGAAGACCTTGGATTCATGCAGCAGGAGTTGTACCTTCCACTCTCCAGTAGATGGTGAAATTTGAACATGAGGATCAAGAGATTGTAGTCCATGGAGAGGACGAGCAGTCGATTTACCAGGACACATCATTCCCATGCCTCGAAGCCAGAGAAGGTAGTGAGCATATAGTTTATCAAGCTTTTGAAGTGGTGGTCGCAGACCAGTGTGAATAAGGAAGCCCTTGTCCTCAACCTTTTCTCTCGAACGCATCAATTATGATTGCCAAAGAAATGATCAGACATGGTTACAAGCCCGGGAAGGGTCTCGGGACTTCGTTGCAAGGAATTACTGAACCTATTACCCTGGTTGCCAGTGATAAGTTCTTTGGGGTAGGTTTCCAACCCACGCCAGCTGATGGAAAATGGGCAGACGAAAGAAAGAACAATGGTTGGGTCTTGCCTCAGCCGATTCCGCATCTTTATAAAACCTTTGTCAAGCCTGAATACAATGAGGAAGAGGAAGATGAGGCCTTCACGGCCGAGGAAATTGAAAATATTTGTGGGGCTATGAGGCAGATGCTGTATGAAACCCACATGGTTCAGCTGGGAGAAGGCTCAAGCACCGCTGAGGTGTTATACATGGGACCCAATGCTAAGTTGCAAAATTGAAAGGCTACTCCGTTCCCAATCAGGCGGGAATCCCGGTAGTCCACTCCTGCCACTTTTTCTGCATCACGAGTTATTTTAGGGTGTAACTCGGATGTTTTTCTTTAGTTTCCTGTCTTTAATTTCCCAATGTAAACCCTGTTATCTTCAAGTTCAATGAAATGAAAACAATATTTCATCATTCATCTCTCTACTCTTTCTGATTTTTGTTATTTTTTATCTCTTATTCTTCTTTCAGTTCTAATAATGCGGCTTTAAATAACATGATGCTTACAGACTTCATGCCCAGATCCAAACACGCTGTCTAATTGTGAAATAATGAACCAACAACTGGAATATGATGAAGAAGAAGCTTTTAGGGAAATAACTCTAAAATTGGAACAATTTGAGAATAAACCTAAGACGAACTTAAATGATACCGAGCCGGTTAATTTGGGTAGTACTGAAGAAGTCAAAGAAACCAAGATAATCATTCACACCAATGAAAAAACCCGGGATACGTTGATCCAACTGTTGTTTGAATTCAAAGATGTGTTTTCTTGGTCATATGATGACATGCAAGGACTAAGTGTCGATTTGGTGGTTCACAAGTTGCCAACATACCCCGATTATCCCCCTGTCCAGCAAAAGCAAAGAAAGTCCAAAACTGATATCAGTGACAAGATTAAAGAAGAGGTCACAAAACAGTTGAAAGTGGGGTGATCTGAGTGATCCGATACACCACATGGTTAGCCAATGTAGTTCCAGTACCAAAGAAAGACGGGAAAACTCGAGTGTGTGTGGATTACAGAGATCTAAACAAAGCAAGTCCCAAGACAACTTCCCTTTGCCGAACATCCACATCCTTGTTGATAACTGCGCCAAACATGAGATACAATATTTCGTGGATTGTTATGCAGGATATCACCAGGTGTTGATGGATGAAGAGGATGCGGAAAAGACAGCTTTCACCACACCCTGGGGCACCTACTGTTACAGGGTCATGCCTTTTGGTCTGAAGAATGCCGGGGCAACTTACATGAGAGCCATGACTGCCATTTTCCACGGCATGATGCACCAAGAGATAGATGTGTATGTGGACGATGTGATCATCAAATCCAGGACCCAAGACGACCATGTTCGGGACCTGAGAAAATTCTTTGAGCGGCTGCGCAAATATGATTTGAAGCTAAATCTGGGCAAATGTGCATTTGGGGTTCTGTCTGGCAAGCTCTTGGGATTTATAGTCAGTCGAAGGGGCATCGAGTTAGACCCAACAAAAGATAAAGTCTATTCGAGATTTGCCCTCTCCAAGAACCAAGAAATAGGTTATGAGCATGCTGGGAAGGTTGAACTACATTAGCCGATTCATAGCTCAGTTGACTTCCACATATGAACCCATCTTCAAGCTGTTAAAGAAAGATGCGGCAGTCAAATGGACGGATGAGTGTCAAGAAGCCTTTGACAAAATTAAAGAATACCTGTCGAACCCGCCAGTCTTGGTCCCACCTGAACCAGGGAGGCCTTTATTTTTGTACCTGACGTTCTTGGAAAACTCTTTTGGTTGTGTCCTCGGGCAAGACGAAGTGACTGGGAAGAGAGAACAGGCAATCTATTATCTGAGCAAGAAGTTTACCAGTTATATAGCCAAATACACTTTGTCAGAAAGAACCTGTTGCGCTCTAAGTTGGGTTGCTCAGAAGCTGAGGCATTACTTGTTAGCCTACACCACTTACCTCATTACCAGGTTGGATCCTCTGAAATACATATTCCAGAAGCCGATGCCCGCAGGGAGGTTAGCGAAATGGCAGATACTGCTCACTGAGTTTGACATAGTCTATGTCACCTTCACGGCAATGAAAGCCCAAGCTTTAGCGGATCACCTGGCCGAAAACCCTGTTGATGATGAATATCAACCTCTGAGTACTTACTTTCCGGATGAGGAAGTGAATTCAATTGAGATAACATCAGAAGACACCAATGCTTGGAAAATGTTCTTTGATGGAGCTGTGAACGCAAAAGGCGTTGGAATTGGGGCAATCTTGGTTTCACCCACTAGTCAGCATTATCCAGCCACAGCCCGACTTCGGTTTTTCTGCACAAACAACACTGCTACGTATGAAGCCTGCATTATGGGTATGAACATGGCAATCGACCAAGACGTCGAAGAATTATTGATCATGGGAGATTCGGATCTGATTATCCGACAAGCTCAAGGAGAATGGGAAACTCGAGATGTCAAACTCATTCCCTACAGGCAATATGTGGAAGAGCTTAGTAGTCGTTTCAAGTCAGTTGAGTTCAGTTACATTCCTCGTTTTCACAATGAGATAGCCGATGCGCTCGCTACTCTGGCCTCTATGCTGCCATACCAAGGAAATGCCTACATTTACCCGTTGGAAATCCAAATCCGAGAAAGGCACGGTTACTACAATGTGGTTGAAGTAGAACCGAGTGTTCAGCCATGGCATCATGATATCAAGAGATTTCTCAAAACTAAAGAATATCCCGAGCAAGCCAGTGGGGATCATTAGAGGACCATTAGACGACTCGCAATTGGTTCTTTTTGAGCGGTGAGGTTTTATAAAAAAGGGCTCCAGATCTCAACTTGTTAAGATGTGTTGACACTAAAGAGGCCGGAAGAATTATGTATGAAGTGCACGCAGGAGTGTGCGGACCCCACATGAATGGGTATGTTCTGGCAAAGAAAATCCACCGAGCAGGCTATTGGAAGACTATGGAAAAAGACTGCTTCAGTTTTGTCCGGAAATGTCATCAGTGTCAGGTGCACAGTGATTTGATTCATGCACCACCTACAGAACTGCATCCCATGTCAGCACCGTGGCCATTTGTTGCCTGGGGCATGTACGTCATTTGACTGATCGAGCCAAAAGCTTCAAACACGCATAGATTCATATTGGTCGCTATTGACTACTTCACGAAGTGGGCTGAAGCAATTACTCTCAATTTTGTCACCAAGAAAGTTATGGTAGACTTTGTGCATTCTAATCTCATCTGCCTTTTCGGTATTCCTGCAACTATCATTAAAGATAATGCTGCAAACCTGAATATTCACTTGATGAGGGAGGTATGTGAGCAGTTTAAGATCACGCATCGAAACTCTACTCCTTATCGGCCCAAAGCCAATGGTGCCGTCGAAGCAGCAAACAAGAACATCAAAAAGATTTTGAGAAAGATGATTCAAAGTTCCAGGCAGTGGCATGAAAAGTTGTCGTTTGCATTTTTGGGATACCACACTACTGTGCGCACATTAGTCGGAGCAACCCCATATCTTTTGGTTTATGGCACAGAAGCCATGATACCCGCAAAAGTTGAAACACCTTCTCTTCGGATCATTGGTGAAGCTGAAATTGAAGACAGTGAGTGGGTCAAAACCCGTCGGGAATAGTTAACCCTGATTGACGAAAAGCGAATGGCCGCAGTCTGCCACGGGCAGTTGTATCAACAAAGAATGGCCCGGGCCTACAACAAGAAAGTGCGGCCTAGAAACTTTGAAGTGGGGCAACTCGTTTTAAGGTGTATTCTTCCTCATCATCAGGAAGCAAAAGGAAAGTTTTCTCCTAACTGGAAAGGCCCATACATTATCAGAAAATTGTTGCCAAGAGGGGCGTTATATTTGGGAGACATTGAAGGAAACGACCCTGAAACAGCTGTAAATGTGGATGCAGTCAAAAGGTACTATGTCTAATCCTTCTCCAGCAATAACATTACTCGATTGGGATGACGAAGGCTTTCATTCTCGCTACCCCAAACACTCTAATCCTTTGCTAACCCTTTGAGCCGGTTACCTCTTCCTTTTATTACCCTCTTTGGAACTTGAAGATGTTTGAAAAAAAATGAAAAAAAAATCAATCAGAATAAAAGAAAAAGAAAGAAAAAAAACAATAAAAACAACAAAAATAAAATGTTTCCCTACACTACATTCGACTTGATTCCGAAAGGATACGTAGGCAGCCTCTCTCTAGGGTTCAGTCACACCAAAACAAAAATCCAATTTTCCCCAAAAGTGAAACTGGGGCAGATGTTATAATGGTTCGGCGATGATCCCGCCGGAATGGTTCCAAAGTTGTAATACGATCCAAGCTCTGTTTACCCAAACCTTGTTCAAGTCCTTCCGATCGATCGGTGTAAGGTGTTCAAAACCGAAGAACGCGTTTGTTTGGATTCGATGCAATCAAGATGAGAGAAATAAAATGAGAGAGTTTTATTGGTGAAAACCTACGGGCACCGTAAGGCAATGGTGAGCAGAGAAACTGAAAAACGAGAGAGTCTTGTTAGTGAAAACTCGCATAGAGCACTATAAGGCGACGGTGAGAAGAGAAATGAGAGAGGTCGATTGGCGAAAAGCCGCAAAGGGCGTCGTTGATCGAAAAGAAGAAATCCCTCACCATCAGTGGCACCGAAAGAGTCCCAGCAAGTTTTCTCGGTTTAAAACACGGGTCGCAATGGGTTTATGAGAAGTGGGATAGTTTTGCAGATCGGGTATTCAGTCCAAGAAGCATGTCATGTCTATTGAAGTCTGCATGCACTCCAGATAAGTCCTTCTCTCTTCCCCGAAAGGGACACTTCTCCTTAAATTCACTTTCTTATCCTTTGTTTACTATCTTTGAATCCCTTTTAGCCTAACTTTGTTTCGAAACTAATACAAAGAAAAGGTGGCAAGATTTCTTTTACAGGGTTCTGCTTAATAAAAGCCAAGTCCAAAGAAAGTAGCCTGCCTCAGCGGGTGCATCAACTTGATCCCGACTAGCCATGATGGCCGATGCTCTGAAATCAAAGTTATTGAAAATGAAAAGAAATCCAAAGTCAAAAGCCCCTATAGGCGGAATAAGGTGAAAAGACCAAAGCCCCACACGGGTGAACCGTCATGTAAAAGTTTGGAAATTTGAGTTCCTCGGTTTTAGGAGAGAAATCAATCTTTAGAAAAGCCAGCAAGCAGCAGAGGTTCTCGCCAAAAGTTGGGCCGAGATCAAGTGATCAAAAACAATAATTTTAGAAACCCTTTTGTTAGAATAAGGATTTGACTTATTTTGGGGAGCCGGTGGCTATCTCGGACAGACAGGTCCGAAAGTTGATATCGAAGAATATTGCTTTAGTGAAGGTTCAAGGTGAGGTCATTCAGTCAAGGAGGCGACCTGGGAGATCAAGCACGACATGCAAAGTCAATATCCTCATCTATTCATCACTTCAGGTATGTCCTTATGCACATTCGAGGACGAACGTTTGTTTTAAGAGAGTGAGAATGTAACGATCCGATCGATTGTTTTGTGTAATTGCGCCCAGTAACCCCTTTTATAGCTTCACATATGTGTGTTTATGATTTTATGACTTGCGAGGTCGGTTATTTTTTTTCTGGAAAGCTTTCGGGTTGATTCGGACCCTTTGATTCTTGACTTAGAGATTTAAATTATAAATATTGACCAACTTTGAATTTTATGAAAATGACCCCAAAACTGTGTTTTAATGACTTTGATAGCTTTGTATCATGATTTCAGACTTGGTCATATGCCCGTAATTGATTTTGAAAGTTCGTAGGTTGATTTATATTGATTTGCCGAATTTTGGCAATTTGAAGTTGAAAGGTTTGACCATAGGTTGACTTATAGCTATCGAGCTCAAAATATGATTTTGGGATTTGGAATAGGTTCGTTATGATATTTGGAACTTGCCCGGAAAATTTGGTATCATTTGGAGTTGATTTGATAAGATTTGGACGTTTAGTTGTAATTCTAGAAATTTTGAACTTTACTTTGAAATTTATGTGATTTAGTGTTCGATTCGTAGTTTTAGATGTTATTTTTTTATTTTGATCGTGCGTGCGAGTTCGTATGATATTTTTAGATTGGTGTGGATGTTTAGTTTGGATCCCCGAGGGTTCAGATGAGTTTCGAAAAGTTTTGAACTGAAAATGAAAAATCTGGTGTTTGGTGCCTTTGGGGTCGCATTTGCGACCTTAGCAGGGAACCACAAGTATCGCAATTGCGATGCTTGGGTCGCATTTGCAATGTTGCTTGGGGCTGGGCTAGGTTTGCATTTGCGATAATTTACTCACTTTTGCATGGGAAGCAGGGTTCGCATTTGCGAAGAATTTCCCTAAGCTGTCAGTACTGCAATTCCGAGCTTTTCTTCGAAATTGCAAGAGTTCGCAATTGCGAACTCAGTGTCGCAATTGTGACATTTACAACTGAACAAAAGGTTAAAAAAATTAGGATTTCATATCACATTTTCTCATTTTTAAACCCTAGACTCGGTAGGAGGTTATTTGGAGAGGGTGGATTTTCACCTGCAAACTTTGGCTAAGTAATTCTAATCTATTTTTAATTATATTCCACCAGCATATCTTAGATTTAACATCAAAATCATGTGAATTAAAGTGAAAATTTGTCATGTTTTTGAAAAATAATAAATTGAGTTTTGAGAGTCGATCTGGAGTCAAATTTTGAAACTAATCACATATATGAACTTGTGGGATCATAGGTAGTAAGAATCTACTATTGGGCCCGGGTTTTGACTAGGCGAGGTCCGGGTTGACTTTTGTTAACTGTTTGAAAAAAGTGCAAAGATCTTAGTTGTATCTATTGTAAGTATTGCTTGATGATATTAAGTCAATTTTGATTAGATTTTGAGCCTGGTAGAGGCGAAGGGGAAAAGCTATTTCTAAGTGTTGAATTGGCCTAGTTGAAGTAAGTGTCTGGCCTAACTTTGTGTTGGTGAAATAATCCTTAGGATTGGTATTGATTGATTCATTCGTGCTATATAAAAGTCGTGTATGCAAGGTGACGAGTGGGTACACGGGTTGTACGTGATATTTGACCAATTTAGACTACTTAGACTTTTTCCATGCTTTAATTGAATTGTAATAGCATGTTCTAAAATCTCATAGTCAATCTATTTCTACTTGAGTTAGTGTATCCTTACATGCCTTAAATGATTTCGTTAACATTTGTTCTACATCCTAATTGATAAATCTCATGCTTTAGTTGAACTTGTTACCTTTATTATTGTTACATGTTATCTCTTTCATTGTTGATTATCATTATTTGAAGTTATTGTTCGTGTTATATTTTTCATTATTGATTGTGATTACTTGAAGTTATTGTTCATGTTATCTCTTTCCTTGTTGATTTCCATTATTTGAAACCATCATTACATGTTATCTCTTCCCTTGTGAGTTATTCTTATTTAATGACGTGGTTACACATTTAACTCTCATTGTTGAATTATTGGTGTTGAAGTTGTAAAAGTCGTTATCACGTTGAGGCGAAATTGTTATTATTGAAACATCTCCCTTGTTGAGCATTTTTAAATTTATTGTTATTGGTGACATTCTTGTACACATGGTGGTGGAGCCGTGGGCTATTATTGTGGAATTATTCCTGGCAAGTTATATTGAATATTAGGCTTACCTAGTCGTAGAGATTAGGTGCCATCACGACATCCTACAGAGGAAAATTGGGGTCGTGACAAACATTCTACTGCAAGCTAGTACCATGTTGTTGTTGCTCTTCAAACTTGTAATACAATGCCCAAAAATCGCGAATTCTTGGTGAAACAATCAATGACTTGTTGAAACATATCTTCGTCCGAATCTCTCTTTCACCAAAATAATTTTTTTACTGCAACAATAATACGAAAATTAAAATTACATTTTTTTTATAAATTAACATATCTGGATCAACCGAGCCATCTTCAATGAAGCAATCCATAGAATGCCACTGTAGGGGGCTAGGGGCAATCCTGTACAGCACTTTATTTATGAGAAGATCAGCTTCCATAATCATGCTGAGCCTTAGCCTGCATAACAATAAAGTCAATGTTGTGATTATATGGAATCTTCCTCCTAGCCATGGTAAGTAATTCTTGATCTTTACTAAACCTGTACATCCTTTTCTCCAGATTGTACAGAGAGAAACATACAAGACAAGACAATAAAACAATGCCTAATTAGAGATGTTGCTGCACATCATTTGTTTCGATGGTGGCATACAACTAAACCACTTTAGAGAGCTCATGTACTACGAAAGCAGTTATATAATTCAAATTAAAGGAACGTTCATATAATACCAAATGATAGAAGAAACCTTGCAAGGTTTACAGTAAGCAACGAACTATGATACTAAAGCATACCACTCCATTAATTGGTCCTAATCAGAACTTTGACACTTAGTCAAACCACTTTCATCCAATTTTTGTTTAGCTTTAGGGCATGTATAGACTAAACCAGATCCTTTTGAATGTTCATTAAAGGTGATCCGGTAAGATGATTTATAATATTCACCATCAAAAGGAGGGGCATACTTTTGTTCATGCTTGTTTTCAAGATCCTTATCAACGATATGCCTATTTTTCAAGAATAAGGGATTATAGGATTGGATGAACTTAAACCTTTTGCTTTTTCTGTCAGCTAATTCAACAATATCAGCTATTGCCCTTGTGCTTGATTCCGCTCAACCTTCAAGAATGAAGGAACACGTTAATCTAAACACATTAGATAGCGCGTAAATCGTAAAACGAGAACTTACTTGTTCTTTGTGAAGCGGAAGCGAAAAAGGATTGAACCGTGGATGGAATTACTGGTCGGCGGTGGTTGTCACAGTGAGTTGGAGCAACCCCCAATTCCACAATCTAAACCCTTGTTTGGATTGAGAGAGAGAAAGAGCGCGTGGAAAAATACTGCTTAGAGTCTTATTTTAGTGTACACACTAAGTGTACTTATATAGGGAATATTAGGGTTAACTAATAACCCTATTGGGCCTTAGAGCACCCCTTATGGGTGGACCCAATATTTTCTACATCTCCCACTCGCACATAATGGGAGTGCTCATCTAGCCTAAGAAACATATTCTCAACTCATCTCCTCAATCATTCATATAGGGAAGTAGACTGTGCGACCAACATATTGTGAGAGCTAAGAGCTATACATCTGTTAGGAGTATATACTCTCGTCGAACGCAAACCTGCAAGTAGATCATAAAGTATGCAGTACCCTAGATCATATAAAATCACATTTGATATAGTCTCAAAATCTCATATATCATTATTTCTTGTATTCACAATCATAACTCATAAGTTATAATTGGTGCACCAGTGAATACAAATAAATGAGATTCCATCAATGATCTTCCTATTCTCGCGATTCCCTTAACATTAGTAAGACTTTTTTTTCTAGATATGCTCTGCTAGGCCGAATCTGTGTACATGGTCTTTTGAAAACACACTAAGATAGCTAACATCACACTAAGTCTCAAGTATCTGATCGGAGTCTCTAAGGGTACAAAATCTTGAGCTATCATAAAAGCTCTGGGTCTCACACAATAATAAGTTGAGAATGGACTTATGTTAACCTAATTGGTCGACAATAGCACACATGGTATGAAAAATGTGCTACAACATTTTTCTCCCTTTTTCCAAGGAGTGTATGTCTTTATATCATAAAGAATATTGTACAGAAGATATTTAGACACCATAAGTATCTAAATTTGAGTTCTTTGATCTACAATATCATTTCCAACTCACATATGGCTCATAAAGTAGACTGGGTGAACGTTTTTCACCCTAATGACCTTATGTCACTGTTTAAGCGACATTCTGATTTTAAGCGAATAGCTCCCAAATTATCCTTATGATAATTTTGCTTAAAATCATGTCTCATCTCCTCACATCACTAAGATAAGGAGGCAGTTTCCTGTGTGTGAAGGCCAACCTCTTGTCTACTCTACACACTTATAAAAAATGAACAAAGAATGTACATAACATTCAACAATAAAAATATGAATGTATGTAAATCAACTTTATTGATAATCAAAGAACATCATTTTTGTGAACACAGAAAATAAATAACAAAATAAAATATCTCAGAGTCTACGCAAGCCTTGAGACCTAGTGTGTCTCACAAATGCATCTCTAGACAAAGGCTTGGTCAATGGATCTCCTAACATATCTTTTGTAGACACATACCTTACATTCACTACCTTGCGCTTAACCATGTCTCTCGCATAGTTATACTTAATATCTGTATGTTTGGTTTTACAATGAAACTTAGGGTCCTTGGTGGAGGATATTGCAGCCTCACTGTCACAGTAGACTAACACTGGTTCAGTATTTTCAACGATATCCAACAAGTGCTCCAAGAACTTTTTCAACCAAACAACTTCTTGTGTTGCTGATGCGAGAGCCACGTATTCGGCTTCCATCGTAGATAGTGATACACATGATTGTTTCTTACTACTCCATGATATGGCTCCATCACTGAGCAAGAAAATATATCCTGAGGTGGACTTCCTCTGGTCTAGATCTCCTCCATGATCAGCATCACTGTATCCAACGAATCGCAGATCCTTGCTGCCTTGATAACAAAGGGCATAATAAACAGTTCCCTTCAGATATCTCATGATCCTCTTTACCGCTTGCCAATGTGCTAAACCTACGTCAATTTGATATCTACTTACCAAGCCAACTGCTTGACATATATCTGATCTAATGCACACCATAGCATACATTAGACTTCCGATTGCGCTCCTATAAGGAACTCGCCTCATTCTTTCTGTCTCTTCAGGAGTCTTGGGACACATCTGACTTCCCAAGGTATGGCCTTTACTGATAGGAGTTTCAACTAGGTTACTATTTTTCATATTAAATTATTCAATAACTATTCTAATGTAATTCTCTTGTGAGAGTACAATAGTTTCTTCGGACGATCAGTTGAAATCTTAACTCAAAGAATATATGCAGCTTCACCCATATCTTTCATCTCAAATTGATATGACAACCACGACTTCATCTCAGTTATAAAATCCTTATCATTTCCAGCTATAAGTATGTCATCTACATACAATGTTAAAATCACAAGTTTGTTCCTTGATCTTTTGGTATGAACACAATGGTCTTCATCCATCATGGTAAAACCATTGGATATAAGAACATTCTGAAAGCGTATATACCACTGCCTTGAAGAATTTTTGAGGCCATAAATAGAGTTCAAAA
Organism: Nicotiana attenuata; assembly: GCF_001879085.1. Classification (NCBI taxonomy): domain Eukaryota; kingdom Viridiplantae; phylum Streptophyta; class Magnoliopsida; order Solanales; family Solanaceae; genus Nicotiana; species Nicotiana attenuata. The sequence goes on along the minus strand of NW_017675502.1, from coordinate 11,612 downwards.
GTCTACAAACCTTTTGTTCGTGACCATTTTCAATGAAACACTCAGGTTGTTCTATATAGATTTCTTCATCTAGTTCTCCATTGAGAAAAGTAGTCTTTACATCCATCTGATGCAATTCAAGATCCAAGCTTGCAACAATAGCTAGAACCAGGCGAACTGAGGTAAATCGTACAGCAGGTGAGAAAGTCTCTTCGTAGTCTATTCCTTTTTGCTGTGTATTCCCTTTCGCCACCAGTCAAGCCTTATATCTCTCAACCGTTCCATCAACCTTGAGCTTAATTTTGAGAACCCATTTTCTCCCAATTGCTTTGCGTCCTTTAGGGAGGTCAACTAGTTCCCAAACTTTGTTAACTCTCATAGACTCCAATTCATCTTCCATTGCTTTTGTCCATTTATTATTAGAAGGGCAGGAGAGAGCATCTTTTACATTTTTAGGCTAGTTTTCTTCTTGTAGGAGCATCATAAATAGTTTTCCTCCTTCAACATCAAATCGTTGGCGGGGAATCTTTTTACGAGAACCACGTCTTATTTGTGATTCATCATTGTTCCCATTTGGATAAATGTTGCTCCTACTCAGATCAAGATCATTCATCCCGCTCCCACTTGGAACAAGAGCTGTGACCATCTCGCTCCCATTTGGAACAAAATCTGTGACCATCTCGCTCCCACTTGGAACATGATCCATTTGGTCACTTCCACTAAATGTAGAAGGATTACTTTCATTCACATCTGATGATGAAGGAGGTCTTTGATGAGAAACTAATTCATCATCTTCAAAAATTCTCCTACTCGAATGAAGTGATACTTTTACTTCTTGACCCATTATCTCAAATAAGGTTAGGTCTTGACCTACCTCTCCCTTCTTAGGGAACACATCCTCTAAGAATGTGACATTTCGTGATTTAAACTCAGTTACACTCCCACTGTGTTGCCGACCTATAAACACATAACCCTTTGAGGTTTCAGAGTATCTTATAAAGATACTTTTCTTTCCCCTTGGGCCCAATTTGCCATATTTATGAGAGGAATCATGTGTATAGTCAGCGCAACCCCAAGGTCTTAATACACTCAGGTCGAGATGTCTTCCAGCCCATAACTCATATGGAGTAGTAGTAACTGATTTTGTTGGCACTCGGTTAAGCACAAAGGTGGAAGTAAGCAACACATCACCCAGTAAGTAATTGGGAGGTTAGCTTGTGCCATCATTGACCTAACCATTTCTAGGAGTGTTCTATTTCTTCTCTCCGCAACACTATTTTGTTGTGGAGTATTTGGGATAGTCAACTGATGAACTATTCCCTTTTCATCACATAAATTATTAAACTGGGTTGATAAGTATTCACGACCATGGTCAGTTCGAAGAGCTTTTATCTTCTTGTCTAATTAATTTTCCACTAAGCTCATATAGCATTTGAAACAATTTATTGGTTATGATTTGTGGGAAATCAAATAGACATAACTGAAACAGGTAAAGTCATCAATAAATGTGATGAAATTACTTGCTCCATGCCTAGCCATAACATTCATAGGCCACAGATGTCCGAATGGACTAATTGCAAAGGATATTCAGCTCTAGTCGCCTGACCAAAAGGGTTTTTTGCAGATTTTTCAGCTAGATAATTTTCACAAGTGGACAACTCCACATGTTCAATGTTGGAAAGCAAACCTTGTTTTGCTAACCTTTGCATTCTTTGTTGGCCAATATTACCATGTCTAGCATGCCATATGTTTACATCACTATCATATTTATGTGAAGAAATAAACATAGAAAAACTATCATTATTATTAAGTGAATCATAATCCAAATCTATAATAATTAAACCTTCGCTCACATGACAAAAACCAAATAATGTTGAACCAAAAGTCAACTTCCCAGAATTGCCATGACAAAACAAGTCAAATCCTAGCTTAAGCAAAATTGAAACTCAAATAACATTCCGGTGAATTATTGGTGCAAAAAGAACATCATGTAGTATTAGGTCTCGACCACCACGCAGGACTAACTTGGATGTACCGATCCCTTCAACAACAACTTTATTGTTGTTGCCCACATATATCCACTTTGCTCCACGTGGAACTCTCCGAAATTCAACAAAGGCACTGTATTCCTAGGCTATATGGCCCATTGCTCCTGAGTCTACAATATACAAAGGATTAGATCAGTTAGAAAAATAGAGCTAGAAACACAAAGTTTACGAATTCGAGCATCGCGAAATACCTTTCTTGGAGGCTCAGAGCAATCTCTCGTATAGTGACCCATCTTGTTAAATTATAGCATTTCACTTTAGCAACTTTGACATATTTAGGACGCCTGTTCTTGCCATTTTCAGTCTTTGCTCTTTTAGCAGGATGAGCTGGTTAAGCTTGAGGTGGCCCTTTCCTCTTTCTTCGGTTCCTTTTCTTTGAATCACTCTTTGTTTTGGAGGTTGTTGTCATGTGCAACTCAGCTATTGGCTTTGCAGCCTCAAGTCGTTCCTCCTCTAACTCAAGATGCCCCCGGACATCTTGAGTTGTGATTCGCTCATTATGGGTCAAATGAATTTTCATATGATCCCAAGAACTAGGTAAAGAGCGTATGACAATTTGAATTTATTGTTCATCAGTCAACACATGACCAACATATTTCAACTCCCCGATCATATTTGTCATTTGCCTCAGATGTATTTTTCATTGAATGTTCTGGGTGTTTCTTATATGAATCAAATTTGATCGTTAAGGATCGCAGCCTTGCAGCGGAACATGTACCAAACCTTTTCCTCAAAGCATTCCAAAGATCCATAACTCTTTGGTGATCCTTAAACTCCCTTAGAATGTCATCATCTAAGGTTCTCAATAACCTAATGCGAGCAATGGAGTTCTTTTTCTTCCAACTGTCATAGGCTTAACGCTTATGCCTATGCTGAGCAGTGTTGCCTTCCTCACGCTCATTCATGACATTGTTGATGGCCTCCACAACCTCTTACTCCTCTAGCACATACTGGACATTCAAGCTCCAAGTTTCATAGTTGCCACCATTGAGTTTCAACCCTTTGTTGAGCTCAGCAACAATATTTTTCGAAGTAGTAGTCATTCTTTAACAAAATAAAAAAATAATATGAGGATCATGTAAAAAAAATAACGCAAGGCACGATGTTCTACATACATACATATTATGACACTAAGCATTAACTGTTTAAGTTAATAAACACATATATTAATTATAGAGTCGAAATTTCACTATGTTCCCAATCATCATCCAAGAATTAAAATATTATGAAAATTAACCTATTCAATTATCTAGATAAGTGTCTTAATCATGCAAAAGACAACATAATTATCTATCATGATTTAATAGTCCCAGGTGGATCATAAGTTAACAAAGAACTTATATTTGCATGCAAATAAAATTAATGTTAAACTAATTAACATTTATTACATGCTGTAACGGCCCGTTCGGTCGTTTATATAGCACCATTTCCCTATTTCTGCTTCTTTTTGTTTCCTTAAGCTATATTATCATATGTCGGGTCAGTTGGTTCGGGTCTGGAGTAGTTTCGGAGAGGATTTGAGTCACTAAGACTCTTTTGTGAAGGCTTAAGTTGAGAAAGTTGACCAGATGTTGACTTATGTGTAAACGATGTCGGATTTGAAATTTGATGGTTCCGTTAGATTTGTTAGGTGATTTTGGACTTCGGAGTGTATACTTTTGGAGGTCCGTAGTGGAATTAGGCTTGAATTGGCGAAAGTTGAAATTTTGGCGATTTTAGTCGGCAGTGGAAATTCTGATTTCGAGGTCGGATTGGATTTTCGGAAGTTGGAGTAGGTTCGTGGTGTCATTTGTGATGTGTGTGTAAAATCTGAGGTCATTCGAATGTGATTTGATAGGTTTCGGCGTCGTTTGCGGAATTTGAAAGTTTCGAAGTTCATTAGGCTTGAATCGGTGTATAATTCATGTTTATGATGTTGTTCGAGGTGATTTGATGATTTGACTAAGTTTGTATGATGCATGGGATATGTTGGTACGTTTGGTTGAGGTCCTCGAGGGCCTCGGGTTGATTTCAGGTGATTAACGGAACAAGTTTGGAAATTGGAAGATTTTTGAAGTTGAACTCAACTCTCATAATCGCACCTGCGGATAGCTCATCACAGGTGCGAGCCCACAAAAGCGACCAGGAGATCACAGATGCGAGATTGGAGGAGCCGGACAGAAGGTAGGTGCGATGAAATTCCCGCACCTGTGATTGTCGCAGAAGCAGATTATGGGGCGCAGGTGCGTGTTTTGACCACAGGTTCGATGGTATTTCCGCACCTGCGATGACCGCAGATACTGATCGCAGAAGCGAAGGCTGGATTTTAAGTGGTTTTCTGCAGAAGAGGAGCTTGGTCTGCAGATGTGCTATTTGTACCGCAGGTGCGATTTTGCTGAGCAGAAAGTACAAATAGAGGACTTCGGGAATTCTTCTCATTTTTCACATTTTTGAACACGGGTTTTGGTGATTTTGAAGAGATTTTTGAAGGGGAATTCGAGGTTTATCACTGAGGTATGTTTCTTGAGCCGAACTATCCTTAGTAATTGTGTTTTCCCGTAGATTTCCCACTTGATTAGTGAGGGTTTGAAGTAAAAATTGGGGGGGTTAGGGCTTGGGAATTTTGAGAGTGAATTGTGGGGTTTTGGAGGGGCTAATGTGGTCGGATTTTGGTAAATTTGGTATGCTTAGACTCGTGAGTGAATGGCCTTTTGGGTTTTATGACTTTTGTCGGATTTCGAGACGTGGGCTCGGGGGTCGGGTTTGAGCCGATTCTGGATTTTGGCTATGAATTGGTATTTTTCTTGTGGAATTGATTCCTTTAGCCTATATTGATTGTATTGTATTACTTGTGGTTAGATTAGGGGCATTCGGAGGCCGAGTTGAGAGGCAAGGGAATCGCGGAGTAGGATTTTGCTCGGCTTGAGGTATGCAACGCTTCCAATTTTGGTACTGAGGGTTCGAAACCCCGAACTATGTGCTATGTGATTAGTACTGAGGTGACGCACATGTCAAGTGATAGGCATGAGGGCATGCACCGCGAGAATTGTGGCCTGGGTGATTCCATGGCACTGTTTGGTGATTCTATCCTGTTGATATCCATATTGTCATCATGTGATTACATAGTTAAGCTGTAAATCATGGTAGATATCATATTTAGGCTTTGTGTCGGTATTGTTTGGAACTTTAGCGATCGCTTCTTGCTGTCATCTCACTAGCTTTTGCTTTATATTCCATACTCGGTCATGATCATGCATTTCTATATCATATCTCAGTCTCGGTTAATTATTGATTCATCATATCATTGTTCCGGGTTTTTTTAATGACATTGTGAGCCCGTGGTTAGATTGGAGAGGTGAATGGCAGAGTAAGGCCGAGACCTTGATTATGAGTGACAGTTATGGGATCGGGCTGTACGTCGCAGCAGTTGTATTGATTATGATAGCGGTTGGGCCTTAGGAGCCCCTCAGGAGTCTGTACACCCACAGTTGGCGCAGATCATATTATTGAGAGATGGATCTTCCTTGGACATGGATCTTGTCCGAAGTGTTGATGCCTGGAGATGGATCTTCTCCACAGGGCTGGAATGGCCTTCCTCGATACTGAGTGACTGTTATCAGTAATGTGTATATATTCCGGGATAGATGTTCCTTGGGCCAGATTGCCATATACAGTACCGAGTGGTTGAGCACTTGAGAGTGGAAGTACATGGTGCATTTCATACATTCTGTGTATTAGCTGAAATTTATATCTCACATTGTTCAGATCTGTATTTACTTTACTACTTGAGCTGAATACTTGAATTGGAAGCATGCCTACTTTTCTGCACAGTTTACTTTTGTTTACCTATGGAGGTTAAGTTCGTCACTACCTATCAGTTCATAGTTTGGACTTGTTACTTCCTGAGTTGGTGTACTCACGTTACCCCCTGCACCTTGTGTGCAGATCCAGGTATCTCTGGCCACGGTAGCGGCTGCTGATTATTTTCTGTCGCTGATCACTGGAGATAGTATGGTAGCTGCTTGGTGACTGCAGCCCTGCTTTCTTCTTCTCTATCTTCCCATAGTTGTATTTTGGATTTTTCCCAGACTATGATAGTCTTATGGTTATCAGAATAGTTTTTAGTTGTGGCTCATGACTCAGTGACACCCTGATGTTTGGGGCTTTATTTTTTGCATTTCTTTTCCTTTTGAGTTCAACTCTCGTTTTCTTTTATGAAATTCTGCTAAACATAATGTCTTTTGGCATAACATTTAATGAATTATGGTAGTATTGTGGAAGTCGGCTGGCCTAGTACTATTGATAGGCACCATAACGACAGGTTTAGTGTAGGTTCGTGACAAATTGGTATCAGAGCCTAGGTTACATAGGTCTCACGAGTCATGAGCAGGTTTAGTAGAGTCTAGCGGATCGGTACGGAGACGTCTGTACTTATCTTCGAGAGGCTGCAAAACCTTTAGGAAAAACATCACATTCTTGAATTCTTGACGTGTGAATCTGTTGATTCTGGTAACTAAACTTATGTTATAAAATTCTCTCACAGACGGTGAGGACACACGCTACCGGGCAGGACGAACAACCACCAGTACCACCTGTTGGGGCCGCGAGAGGCTGAGGTCGTGGTCGAAGCCGTGATAGAGGCAGGGATGTACCCCGCACAATATCTAGGACAACACCTGCAGATCCACTAGTTGCCCCAGTTCCGGATCAAGTCCCAGTTGTAGTTGCGCCAGTGGGACCAGCTCAGGCACTAGTTGTACCACTCGTGATTCCTGGTCTTCAAGAGACCTTAGCTCAGATTTTGACCATGTGCACCAATCTTACACAGGCGGTCTCTATTTCTACTACAGCAGCCACTTCCCAGGCCGGGGGAGGCACTCAGACTCCCGCCACCCATACTCTCGAGCAGGTTGTTTAGGGACTTCAGACACCGGGGCCACCACCAGCCCAGCCGGTTGCAACTGCTTAGGACTATGTGGTTCCTACCATGCCTGAGGATAAGCAGCGTAGATTGGAGAGGTTTGGTAGACTTCAGCTCTGACTTTCAGCGGTACAAAGGACGAGGATGCCCAGGGTTTCTTGGATAAGTGTTAGATGATTCTCCGTACAACAGGTATTTTGGAGACCAGTGGGGTCTTGTTCACTACTTTTTAGTTCTCTAGAGCTGCCTTCACTTGGTGAGAGGCTTATGAGAGGTGTAGGCCTGTTAGTCCAGCGCCCCTTTCCTGACAGCGGTTCTCCATTCTCTTTCTGGAGAAGTATGTACCGCAGTCCCGCAGAGAGGAGCCACGTAGACAGTTCGAGCAGTTGTGTCAGGATTATATGACTGTGATGCAGTATGAGATGAGATTCTTTGAGTTGGCCCGTCATGCTATCTGGCTGGTTCCCATAGATAGAGAGAGGATCAGGAGGTTCATTGATGGCCTCACATATCAGCTGCGGATTCTTCTGACTAGAGAGAGGGTGTCTGGTGCTTCTTTTGAGGAGGTTGTTGACATTGCTTGGGATATAGAGTCGGTTCGCCGCCAAGAGCGAGTTGAGAGGGAGGCCAAGAGGCCTCGAGGATCAGGTAGTTTTGGTGGTGTTCCTTTTGACGGGTCAGTTCCACCACGGTAGAGGTCGTCCTTTCAGGCATACTCAGACGGCCCGCCCAGTTCACCGTGGTGCAGCATTTGGCCATGGTTCTCACAGTTCTCAGCAGGGCCACTCATCTCTCAGCGCCCTTCCAGCTCAGAGTTCGTCTCAAGCACCATTAGCTCAGGATTCATCTATGCCTGGTTCTTCTACTGGGTATCCCGGTGCTCGGGGCTCCCTTCAGTCCCCACAGCAATTTCCAGGGCGAGGTTGCTTTGAGTATGGAGACTTGGGTCATATCAAGAGGTATTGTCCCCGCCTTACGGGAGGTTCATCCCAGCAGAGGAGTCACCCTTCGGCTTCAACACCGGTTACTTCCCCACCTGCCCAGCCAGCTCGGGGTGAGGTCAGTTAGCTAGGGGTCTCCCTTGAGAGGGAGGCCGATCAGGTGGCGGTTAGGCCTGTTTCTCTTCACTCTCTGCCAGACCAGATGCTATTGATTCAGATGCCGTGATCACATGTATTATCTCAGTCTGCCATGGGGATGCCTCTATATTATTTGACCCTGGTTCCACCTATTCATATGTTTCATCATATTTTGCTCATTATGTGGACATGCCCTGTGAGTCTCTAGTTTCATGTGTTTGTGTATTTACGCCGCTAGGCGATACTATTATTGTGGACCGTGTATACCGGTCATGTGTAGTGATTATTGGGGATATAGACTAGAGTGGATCTGTTGCTACATAGTATGGTTGATTTTGATGTGTTATTGGGCATGGATTGGTTGTCTCCGTATCATGCTATTCTGGATTATCACGCTAAGACGGTGACGTTGGCTATACCGGGAGTGCCACAGGTTGAGTGGTGAGGTACATCAGATTACCTTCCTAGTAGAGTGATTTCATACTTGAAGGCCCAGCGGATGGTTGGGAAGGGTTTAATTTCTTATTTGGCCTTTGTAAGGGATGTCAGTATAGAGACTCCTACTATCGATTCAGTTTCGGTGGTAAGGGATTTTCCGGATGTGTTTCCTGCAGACCCGCCGGGTATGCTTCTGGACAGGGACATTGACTTCGGTATTGATTTGGTGCCGGGCACTCAGCCCATTTCTATTCCACCGTATCGTATGGCACCGACTGAGTTGAAAGAGTTGAAGGAGCAACTTCAGCAATTCCTTGAGAAGGGGTTTAGTAGGCCGCGTGTGTCACCTTGGGGTGCACCAGTTCTGTTTGTGAAGTAGAGTAGGGGACATATTCATTTTTGCAAGGGAAGAGGATGATGGAAATGACTCAGACGTATTTAGTAAATTGTTCCTCCCTCCGAAAGGATGGGCTGGCTCTGATACCACAGTATAAAGAACAGAGCAAGAGACTCCAAGAAAGCAAACTAAATCATAGATACGAAAGTTTCCCTACAAAGGGGGCTGGCTTCAACAACCCATAAGGGGCGGCTTGCCAAGCTACACAAACAGTTAATTTGCTTATAGTCGCAAAAGTTTTCCTACAAAGGGGCTGGCTTCAACAACCCATAAGGGACGGTTTGCCAAGCTACACAACTAGAAAACTTTTGTACTATAACCAACGTTAGCTGTTTATAACTCAGAAAACTTTCGTACTTACTATAAGCTAACTTTCTTAGAGTATCCTTACTCTATTTTCATACACGGACCGGCCTTTCCATCCATTCGAAAGAAAGAACAAGAGGGAAATTTAGAAAGCAGTCATATGTAATATATCACAAGAAGTTTTACAAAGGTTACAAGATGATTGCAAGATGATCTTCCAACTACTACAAGACCTCCTTTATATAGGGCTATGAGGTTATTACAAGACAAACTTACATGATAAAATAAACCTATCTTACATGGCAAACTTATCTTACACGTGGGTCCTTCTAAGCATGTGAAGGACTTTAGGCAAAACAACTAAAAAACACCTGAAAACATGTGAAAGGGGTGAAATATACATGGTGTAGGATGTGAAAGTATGTGGGAGCATGTGACTCCATGTGAAAGTATGGTGTTGCATGTGATGAAGCATGTGGAGGCATGTGGAAGCATGTGAAAACAAGTTGAAGTGGGGCCCGGATAATATGGAAAGATGTGGAAATTTGTCTTGGCTTGGGTAGGATATTTTTGAGAGTTTTTTAGTGGCTAATCTAGGATTATGGTGGGATTAGCAGGGATTTAGGTAATTATTCTTCATTGATTCTAGGTTGTCTTCTAGCATCTTTTCAAAAGCCTTGTGTAGTAACGCCTGGAATTTGACGGTCCTTCTTCGCGGTGCTCTTTCTCTTTTGGATTGAGAGATGATAATTCCGCAACCTTAACCTGGAAATGTCTTGAGTGATCTTTTCTCGGATGACTTCGTATGGGTTTGATATTCTTTGCTGCTGCCCGGATCTCTTTCCCAGTGAGATGATTGCTTGTAAATTCCAACTTGCCCAATCTTTTGGCCATACTCTTTCGGAATGCCACCTATTTTGTCTGAAGAAAAGGATTCTTGTGCCTCGCTATATTCTTCCTCCATTTTGATTAAAATGGATACTGGAAATTCCACCAGAATTTGATGCCTCTGCTTGCGCCTGGACTTTCCATTAATAATCATATTACTGGCCGTATGAAACTATTGAATACCTATTGCTGTTGTAAGAAATCATTGAAAACATTCACCAGTATCGTCTAGGTTTTGAACCATAGCAAAAATATTTTAGACGCTGGTGCAATGTTATCGAAATCCTTGAAGATGTTGCACTTTGAATTCCATGAAAATATAATACTATGGCATAGGTACCAGAAATAACAAATAAAGTTCTTGTGGAATTCCTTTCATTGAGCTATGAATATGTGGCAGACACGATATTCTGATTGACCCCCATATGGCTTTGAGAATGGATCCTCACATGTTTGTCGGAAAAACCTTGGAGCTCGTAATTGAGTTCTTCTTTCCAATAAAAATTGACGGCAGTCAAAAGGATCCAATGAGGCTTGAACAATTCCGGTGGATGATCTGTTGGCTTGATGAACTTGTTTCTAGGTAAGCTTGGAAAACATAAGACTTCGACTGATTAGCTTTTTGCTTTGACCTCAAGTTTTGCTGGGGAAAATCGTTCTCGAGAATTCTTCCGTCGAGACAAGAAATCTGCGAGAATATTATCCTTTCCTTTTAGGTGCCTGACTTCAATCTTGCTATGGTGAGAACCATTGAGCCCACCTGAGAAGTCTTGAGGATTGGGAATAATTTGGCATTTAGCTGAATCATCTTTGGGAAGGCCTTCGACTATCCATTTCTATCAGAAATTCGGATGAATTAGGAAGAAATTAAATTTCTTGCATTCATTCTGTTATGCAAGAACTTCCTTGAAAGTTTGGATGATAATGCTTGCTCGGCATCTTTTGAACTTTCCACTGGCGTATCCGCATATTTTCTTCTGGCCAACTTTTTCATTCAAATACGTAACAGCACTCCATATTCAATTGCTAGCATCAGGTTTTGCAATATCTTTTTACCGTCCGAAGGGATATAGAGGGACTTGAACATTTTTAAAATCGTCCTTGTATTTCCTTGAACTGCTTCATCTTGTTTCTCCCATGGTGGAGCATTATTTCTTGAAGCATCTCTGTAAGGGAGAAATGATTATATAGAGATATTTGGGATGACTCTCTACATAATTTATTATGCCCAAAAAAATTATTGGATTTGCTTTGTTGTGAAGTTGGTATCCGGAAAATTTGAGTAATTTCCTTTACATATATGTGGCTCTGGACTGTATTCACTTGGGACAAAATACATTCGAAGAAAATCAATCTCCTTCTGAGCAAGAACACATCTTTTTTGCTGAGAGCATGATTCCGTACTGTGTTACCAAATGCCTCAAAATTGACGAAGCAAGTTGATATAGTTCTCCAATGTATAACTAAATAACAGGATATCTCAATCGTAAACTATAAAGAGGTATGGAGGATGGGTTGGAATATTTTTTATCATTGGCTTTTTGGAACAAAGAAGGTGCCATTTTTGTCTCTCTTCT
>NW_017675501.1:0-65733 GCF_001879085.1 Nicotiana attenuata | reverse complement strand
ATATATATATATATATATATATAGAAGAGAGAAGAGGAGGTTGACCAAGGACATTATGGATATTTCAAAAATATAACCCCATTGTTTGCTTGTACAATAGGCTCAAAAGATTGTTTTTGGGTTTCTAATGACGGAAAAAACCAAAAGTAACGTGGCCCTAACCATTGAAGTCTTCAGGTGGACCCACTTCCCATTCAACCTTAACTATCTTGTTCTTTAAATGCACTACTTAATTAATGGTACTCTTCCATTTATTTATTTAAAAGCATACTACTTTTAATTTATTTTTTTCTTCCAATTAGTACTTTTAACTAAAAAAATTATCTGTTTGGTAATTTTATAATTCAACGTTCATTTGATTAAAAACATACAATGGTTACATACATTTATATATATCAATTCTATTATCTCCTTAAGAAATATTATTTCATTTGTTTTATTTATTGACTATTTCTTAACAAAAAAATGGCAATAAATTACGTAAATTTTTATTAAGGTGTTCTTAGATTAGTATCAATTGATATCATTTTAGACAAGTCCTCATTAAATTGCAATTTTAATTGGAATACTTTATAATAGAAAAAAAAATATTTAACAATAAAATATAGTATCAAGTTCCTTTTTTATTATAGAATATTGAATATTGTTTAAATGGTATAAAATGATTCCCTCTATAAAACATTATTTAAGAATAATCTGAACAAAAGATTAAGACAACTAATTTGGGATTTTTTTTTCTTTATTACATATTAGGCAGCATAAGAAGTATCATTATGCAGGATTATACTTTTCGCTCTATAATTAAAGTTAGTTGGGTACTTCCTATGTGTTAAATAAAGAATTCAACATAATATAAATTTTTTAAAATACGTAAATATTAAATTAACTATTTCTAAAAAAAATCTCAACAAATAATTATGACAAAGAAAGTTGTATTACACCCTAGAGTATCTCAATCATATCAAATGAAACTAGAAAACAATTGTAATGCTTCAATCTAAGGTCAATTTGATTAATATTTAGAGTGATTGAAAGATTACTTTATTTTTAATAAAGCATTCAGGTATATCATTAAACTAGAATAAAATATGAATTTCTTCTTAAAAATTTTTGAATAATAAAAGTTACGATTATTATTTCAAAGAACAAAATCGTCAAGTATTTGGAAATAAAATGAATATCTTTTATTATTCAAATTTTGATTAATATAAAAAGAAAAAACAATACATTAACACAATTGAAAATACAAAAGAGTAAAACTATATATACTCAATTTAAACAATGAAAAAATACATCACGACTTATTTTTTAATTGACTTTTTAATCATTTTTACAATCAATTTTATGTTTGGTGGTGCAGAACTATTTTTTTAAATAGATATGTGTGGAACCTATGTAGAAATACTCTACATTGTACTTGAAGTATTGTATAATCTTTGTATAATAAAGTGTCAGACTTCGACAAGTATAACAAAGTGATTAGTATAGTAACACGGTTTCATAAAAATTAAAATACACATAACGCAAAAGATTAAAAAAATACAGGTAAATGTGGTTCTATACGTTATTACACAAATGCCTATTTTCTTTTTTCTTTCCCTAAAGATGAATAAAGTGTGTAATTAGCAATAGACCAAGAAATATTATAAGGAAGAAAATAAGAAAAAAGAGCAACAATTGGGCCTGTGCATCGCACAGGTATATCATATAGAAGAGAGAAGAGGAGGTCGACCAAGAGCATTATGATCATTTCAAAAATATAACTTCATTGTTTGCTTGTACAGTAGGCTTAAAAGCTTGGTTGTAGCCTATGGATTCCTAATGACCGAAAAAACAAAATCAACGTGGTCCTAATCTATTGAATTCTTCAAGTTGACTCCACTTCCCATTCAACCTAAACTTGCCTCTTTAAATGCACTACTTGACTACTTTTACTTTTTGGTTTGTTTGAAACTAGATTATTTCTCTATTATCACTTTCACGGTTTAAAAATATTTTTTAATAAGTATTTTTAACTAAAAAAAAATTATCTGTTAGGCAATTTATAATTTAAACGTTCATTTGATTAAAACATCTTATGGTAACATACATTTATATATAATAATTCTATTATCTTCTTAAGAAAAATTATTTCATTTGTTTTATTTACTAAATATTTTTGGTAAATAATATTTAAAAAAAAGTGGCAATGATTTATGTATATTTTTATTAAAATGTTCTTATATTAATATCGATTAATATCATTTTATACAAATTCTCATTAAATTACAATTTCAATTGGACACTTTATAAATCAGGAAAAAAATATATTTAAGAAAAAAATATAGTTTCAAGTACCATTTTTATTAAAGGATATTGAAATTTGTTTAAATTATATAAAAATAATTCCCTTTATAAAACATTACTTGAGAATAATCTAATTTGGTATTTTTTTTTCTTTACTATATATTAGGCAGCATGAGAAGTATCATTTATGTATGATTATACTTCTTCTTCTATGATCAAAGTTAGTCGGGTACTTCCTCTATTTTAATAAAGAATTCAACATTATATAAATTTAAAAAATACATAAATAAAATATTAATTATTTTCAGAAAATTCTCAACAAATAATTTTAGTAAAGAAAGTGGTACTACACCCAAGAGTATCATCTCTCAATCATATCAAATAAAACTCGAAAAAATGTGTGATCGAAAATTGCATTTATTTTTAATGAATTATCCAAATATGTCTCTAGAAGAAAATACAAATTTAGTTATTATTATTTTTTTAATAATTCAAAATCACGATTATTATTTCAAAGAACCAAAAAAATATTTTAGCATCATCTATTTGGCAATAAAATGTGACGACCCAAAGGGTCATCACCTGTTTTCTTACCCGTTCTGTACTTTCGAGGCCTTGAAAATCTTATTTAGGGTTGCCTCGATTTGCGTGCGCAGTCCGGGCGCGTAGCCGGAAAGCTTAAATATGAATTCTGTGAGAAAAATGCTAAATTTTGATATTAAATTGATTAAATTTGACTTCGGCCAGCATTTTGGGCAAACGGACCCGGATCTATGATTTGACGGTCCCGGAGGGTCCGTAGGGAAATATGGGACTTGGGCTATGCCCGGAATCGAATTCCGAGGTCCAAGCCCGAGAAATGAATTTTTGTGTGAAATTATTTTCTGGAAATGATTAAGGAAAATAAAAATAAAATTTGATTAAAAGACTGTGGTATCGGGCCCGTACTTTGGTTCCGGCGCCCGGTACAAGTCTTACATATGGTTTAAGCGCTTTCTGAAAAGTTTGGTTGAAATCGGACGTCGTATGACGTGTTTCGGACTTAAAATGGAAATTTGATGTTTTAAGAAAACTTGGAGGAAATTATGAATTTTGAGGTTTAATTCGATGTATATGATGTTATTTTGGCGATTTGATCGCGCGGATAAGTCCGTAGGATATTTTTGAGGTTGTGTGTATATTTAGTTTGGAGCCCCGAGGGCTCGGGAGAGTTTTCGATAGGCATCGGAGAGCATTTTTAACTTAGGAAAAATCTGGTATGAACAGGCTTGCAAGCTTTGCATTCGCAAATGCGAAGGCTGGTTCGCAAATGTGAAACCAGCCCAGGCCTGACTAAGATCGCAAATGCGAGTATATTCTTCGCAAAGGCGAAGTTCCATGTTTCGCAAATGCGAGACCAAGTTCGCAAATGCGAAGGTCTCCTGTAAGGCCTGGCTTCGCAAATGCGAAGCAGAGGTCGCAATTCCCATAATTTGGTCGGGGTTCGCAATTGCGAACCCCAGTTCGCAAATGCGACATCAGAGACCCAGCAATTTCATACTTAGTCGAATTTTAAGTCATTTTTCACCCCACTTTCAAAATGCAACTCCTTTTGCGATTTTTCAAGAACAAGTTTCATCCCAAATCATTTGTAAGTCGATTATTACTTAACTCTTTCAATCATTAACATCATTTAACATGTTTTCATCTTAAAATCAATGATTTTCATGGGAGAAATTGGGGCGTTTGGGTAGAACCTAGGTTTTTTTATAAATTGGGGATTTGGACCTCAATTTGAGGTCCGATTTCAAAACAAATTACATATTTGAGTTCGTGGGGGGAATGGGTAACCGGGTTTTGGTTCGAACTTTGGGTTTTGACCACGTGGGCCCGGGGGCGATTTTGGAATTTTTGGGGAAAAACTTGGGAAATTCATTTTTATGCATTCAAATTGATTCATTTAGTGTTTATTGAAGTAATTGAGCAATTTGTGACTAGATTCGAGCGGATTAGAAATGGAATCGCGGGGTAAAGCGATAGTTGAGGTTTGAGTGGAATTCAAGGCATCGAGGTAAGTGTTTGGTTTAACCCTAGCTTGAGGGATTAGGAGTTGAGTCATAATTTCTACTTGTTTGTGTTGAGTACGACGTATGGGCATGGTGACGAGTATCCATGCGTCGGTGTCAAGCATGACCGTGAGTCTTAATTTGATAATTGTGTACCCTTGTTTGATCCTATGAACGTTGTAATTAAATATTGGTATTAGTTGTGCCAGGAAAAAGTTGAATAGGATTGGTTATAGCTGACTCTCCCTTGTCGGGATGTTTGACTTGTTGTTATAGTTCCCTTACCGGAAAAGAGTATTAATTTGATTGTTCCCTTGCCGGGATTGTACTGTGTATTGTGTGGAAAGTAAAGGGAACGGGTGGTACGCCTACCACAAATGATATATTGAAATGGGAGCGAGTGGTACGCCTACCACAAATGACATATTGAAATGGGAGCGAGTGGTACGCCTACCACAAATGATATTGAAATGGGAGCGAGTGGTACGCCTACCACAAATGATATATTGAAATGGGAGCGGGTGGTACGCCTACCACGAGTGATACCGAAATGGGAACGGGTGGTACGCCTACCACGAGTGACATTGAAATGGGAGCGGGTGGTACGCCTACCACGAGATATTGAGAAATGGGATCGGGTTGCACGCCTGTAACAAGATCAGTTGAATATGAAAGCTGATTTACCTTTCCATTATTGTTAGAAGTTAAACTGTAGATGTACGTACCATTATTCTTGATATTTTGACTCTATTTGTTACCCTGAATCATGCTCCCTTCCCCAGCTTAAATTGTTATTTTCTTGCTATTTTTCCGTTGTACTTGTATATATATATATCTGCACAGGTTTATCTGGAGTCTGGTCCTAGCCTCGTCACTACCTCGCCGGGTTAGGCCAGACACTTACCAGCACATGGGGTCGGTTGTGCTGATGCTACAGTCTGTGCTATTTGCACAGGTCCAGGTTTCGAGCAGTAGCAGCAGCATTAGTACGGGAGTAGGCCTTCAGTCCAGTGAGACCCGAGGTAGCCTTGCATGCGTCCGCAAGCCCGACGTCTCCCTTATTCTCTCTTTTTAGCCTGTTGCCTCATTGTATTCGAGACAAACAGCTTATGTTTTCTTAGACGTTTGTGTTTAGTAATCCTTAGCAGTTCTTGAGTATTGTGACACCAGTCTTGGGTAGAGGATTATATTGACTATTCCGCATGTTGATTCAGTTTGTATAATTAAGACATCCGCTACTATTTAATTTCATTGTTTTTATATTGTTGCCATGAATTGTTAAAAGGGATTATATTGTAAACGGAAAGTAATTAATAATTTCGCTTGCCTAGCTTCTACGAGTAGGCGGCATCACGACTCCCGAGGGTAGAATATTTCGGGTCGTGACAAGATTGTATCAGAGCTCTAGGTTACATAGGTCTCACAACTCACGGACAAACTTAGTAGAGTCTGAGGGATCGGTACGGAGACGTCTGTATTTATCCCTCAGAGGCTACAGAGTTGGGAAAACTTTACATTTGTTCTTTCTTGTCGTGTGGTGCTGCTTCTCGAACACCGATTGAGTTTCTACTCTGTTCTTTCGCAGATGGCGAGCATCCGCGCTTCTTCATCTACCGCTCAGCAGTCCGAGTCTCCAGCAGCAGCCCCAGTGGCGGAGCCTCAGGTTGATTTGGAGAAGGAGGTTCCAGCCCCAGCATTCCCGGTGGGCCCAGCTCAGGTCCCAGAGGGTTCATTGCCACCCCAGTTCTTCAGGACGCTCTAGTCCGATTGGTAGGCTTCGTGGAGAGTGTCACTCGAGCGGGTTTGCTTCCGGTAGCACCAGCCACTCCTCAGGCTGGAGGAGGGGTTCAGACTCCTGCTATACGTACTCCGGAGCAGGTAGCTTCCCAGGTTCAAGTTCCAGTGGTTCAGCCAGTCGTGGCAGGTCAGCAGGGTATGCCTCGTTTAGAGTGGAGAGGAACTCCAGGTCATTCTACCCGCAGTGTCATATCGTATGTGAAGGCTCAGCGTATGGCTGAGAAGGGGTGTTTGGCTTATTTAGCTTATGTTCGGGATTCCAGTGTTGAGGTTCCCTCTAACGATTCTGTGCCCGTTGTTCGTGATTTTCCTGATGTTTTTCCTTCAGACCTGCCGGGTATGCCATCCGACAGGGATATTGATTTCTGCATCGATCTAGCTCCGGGCACTCAGACCATTTCTGTTCCGCCATATCGTATGGCCCCGCCGGAGTTGAAAGAGTTAAAAGAACAGTTGCAGTATTTGCTTGAGAAGGGTTTCATTAGACCCAGTGTCTCACCTTGGGATGCGCCGGTATTATTTGTTAAGAAGAAGGATGGGTCAATGAGAAGGTGTATTGATTACCGGCAATTGAACAAGGTAACGATCAAGAATAAGTATCCACTGCCGAGGATTGATGATTTGTTCGACCAGCTTCAGGGTGCCAGGGTATTTTCCAAAATTGACTTGCGATCTGGTTACCATCAGTTGAGAATTAGAGTATCCGATGTCCCTAAGACAGCTTTCCGCACTCGGACTATTCAGATTTTGGAGGATATGCTCCGGGCTTGTGTTATTGACTTTGGAGGTTCGTGGGATCAGTTCTTGCCTTTAGCGGAGTTTGCCTACAACAACAGCTACCAGTCGAGCATCCAGATGGCTTTATGAGGCTTTATATGGTAGGCGGTGTCGGTCTTCGATTGGATGGTTCGAGCCGGGAGAGGCTCGGTGATAGGTACGGATTTGGTTCAGGAGGCCTTGGACAAGGTCAAGATCATTCGGGATAGGCTTCGTTCAGCTCAGTCTAGGTAAAAGAGCTATGCAGATCGCAAGGTTCGAGATGTAGCTTTCATGGTTGGCGAGCGAGTATTGCTCCGAGTGTCGCCTATGAAGGGCGTGATGAGGTTTGGGAAGAAGGGCAAGCTTAGCCCTAGGTTCATTGGTCCGTTTGAGATTCTGGATCGAGTGGGAGCGGTAGCTTATAGACTTGCATTGCCGCCTAGCTTATCAGCCGTGCATCCAGTTTTTCATGTATCCATGCTTCGGGGGTATCACGACGATCCAACCCACGTGTTAGATTTCAGCACTGTCCAGTTGGACAAGGATTGTCTTATGAGGAGGAGCCCGTAGCTATTCTAGACCGGCAGGTTCGTCAGTTGAGATCCAAGAGTTCTCCTTCTGTTCATGTTCAGTGGAGAGGTCAGCCCCCTGAGGCATCGACCTGGGAGTCCGAGTCCGATATGCGGAGCCGTTATCCTCATCTTTTCCCCGACTCAGGTACTTCATTCTTCTGTCCGTTCGAGGACGAACGGTTGTTTTAGAGGTGGAGAATGTGACGACCCAAAGGGTCATCACCTGTTTTCTTACCCATTCTGTACTTCCGAGGCCTTGAAAACCTCAATTAGGGTGCCTCGATTTTCGTGCGCAGTCCGGGCACGTAGCCGGAAAGCTTAAATATGAATTCTGTGAGAAAAATGCTAAATTTTCATATTAAATTGATTAAATTTGACTTCGGTCAGCATTTTGGCAAACGGACCCGGATCCGTGATTTGACGGTCCCGGAGGGTCCGTAGGAAAATATGGGACTTGGGCGTATGCCCGAAATTGAATTCCGAGGTCCCAAGCCCGAGAAATAAATTTTTGTGTGAAATTGTTTTCTGGAAATGATTAAGAAAAATGAAAATGAAATTTGATTAAAAGACTGTGGTATCAGGCCCGTACTTTGGTTCCGACGCCCGGTACAAGTCTTATATGGTTTATGCGCTTTCTGAAAAGTTTGGTTGAAATCGGATGTCGTTTGACGTGTTTCGGACTTAAAATGGAAATTTGATGTTTTAAGAAAACTTGGAGGAAATTATGAATTTTGAGGTTTAATTTGATGTATATGATGTTATTTTGGCGATTTGATCGCGCGGATAAGTCCGTAGGATATTTTTGAGGTTGTGTGTTTATTTGGTTTGGAGCCCCAAGGGCTCGGGTGAGTTTTGGATAGGCGTCGGAGTGCATTTTTAACTTAGGAAAAATCTGGTATGAACAGGCCTGCAGGCTTCGCATTGTTCGCAAATGCGAACTCGCAAATGCGAAGGCTGGTTCGGAAATGCGAAACCAGCCCAGGCCTGACTAAGATCGCAAATGCGAGTATATTCTTCGCAAAGGCGAAGTTCCAAGTTTCGCAAATGCGAGACCAAGTTCGCAAATGCGAAGGTCTCCTGTAAGGCCTGGCTTCGCAAATGCGAAGCAGAGGTCGCAATTCCCATAATTTGGTCGGGGTTCGCAATTGCGAATCCCAGTTCGCAAATGCGACATCAGAGACCCAGCAATTTCATACTTAGTCGAATTTTAAGTCATTTTTCACCCCACTTTCAAAATACAACTCCTTAGGCGATTTTTCAAGAACAAGTTTCATCCCAAATTATTTATAAGTCGATTTTTACTCAACTCTTTCAATCATTAACATCATTTAACATGTTTTCAACTTAAAATCAATGATTTTCATGGGAGAAATTGGGGGTTTTGGGCAGAACCTAGGTTTTCTATAAATTGGGGATTTGGACCTCAATTTGAGGTCCGATTTCAAAACAAATTACATATTTGAGTTCGTGGGGGAATGGGTAACCGGGTTTTTGTTCGAATTTCGGGTTTTGACAACGTGGGCTCGGGGGCGATATTGGAATTTTTGGGGAAAAACTTGGAAAATTCATTTTTATGCATTCAAATTGATTTATTTAGTGTTTATTAAAGTAATTGAGCAATTTGTGACTAGATTCGAGCGGATTGGAGGTGGAATCGCGGGGTAAAGCGATAGTTGAGGTTTGAGTGGTTTCAAGGCATCAAGGTATGTGTTTGGTTTAACCCTAGCTTGAGGGATTAGGAGTTAAGTCATAATTGCTACTTGTTTGTGTTGGGTACGACGTATGGGAATGGTGACGAGTATCCATGCGTCGGTGTCAAGCATGACCGTGAGTCTTAATTTGATAATTGTGTACCCTTGTTTGATCCTATGAACGTTGTGATTAAATATTGGTATTAGTTGTGCCAGGAAAAAGTTGAATAGGATTGGTTATAGCTGACTCTCCCTTGTCGGGATGTTTGACTTGTTGTTATAGTTCCCTTGCCGGGAAAGAGTATTAATTTGATTGTTCCCTTGCCGGGATTGTATTGTGTATTGTGTGGAAAGTAAAGGGAAAGGGTGGTACGCCTACCACAAGTGATATTAAATTGGGAGCGAGTGGTACTCCTACAACAAATGATATATTGAAATGGGAGCGAGTGGTACGCCTACCACAAATGATATATTGAAATGGGAGCGAGTGGTACGCTTACCACAAATGATATATTGAAATGGGAGCGAGTGGTACGCCTACCACAAATGATATTGAAATGGGAGCGAGTGGTACGCCTACCACAAATGATATATTGAAATGGGAGCGGGTGGTATGCCTACCACGAGTGATACCGAAATGGGAGCGGGTGGTACGCCTACCACGAGTGACATTGAAATGGGAGCGGGTGGTACGCCTACCACGAGATATTGAGAAATGGGATCGGGTTGCACGCCTGCAACAAGATGAGTTGAATATGAAAGCTGATTTACCTTTCCATTATTGTTAGAAGTTAAACTGTAGATGTGCGTACCATTGTTCCTGATATTTTGACTCTATCTGTTACCCCTGAAGCATGCTCCCTTGCCCAGCTTAAATTGTTATTTTCTTGCTATTTTTCCGTTGTACTTGTATATATATATCTTCACAGGTTTATCTGTAGTCTGGTCCTAGCCTCGTCACTACCTCGCCGGGGTTAGGCCAGACACTTACCAGCACATGGGGTCGGTTGTGCTGATGCTACACTCTGTGCTATTTGCACAGGTCCAGGTTTTGAGCAGCAGCAACAGCATTAGTACGGGAGTAGGCCTTCAGTCCGGTGAGACCCGAGGTAGCCTTGCATGCGTCCGCAAGCCCGGCATCTCCCTTATTCTCTCTTTTTAGCCTGTTGCCTCAGTGTATTCGAGACAAACAACTTATGTTTTCTTTCAGACGTTTGTGTTTAGTAATCCTTAGCAGTTCGTGAGTATTGTGACACCAGTCTTGGGTAGAAGATTATATTGACTATTCCGCATGTTGATTCAGTTTCTATAATTAAGACTTCCGCTACTATTTAATTTTATTGTTTTTATATTGTTGCCATGAATTGTTAAAAGGGATTATATTGTAAACGGAAAGTAATTAATAATTTGGCTTGTCTAGCTTCTACGAGTAGGCGCCATCACGACTCCCGAGGGTAGGAAATTTCGGGTCGTAACATAAAATGAATATATTTTTTTATTCAAATTTGTATAATAAAAAAGTAAAGCAATATATTAACACAATTGAAAATATTAAAAGAGTACAACTATATATTATTCAATTTAAACAATGAGAAAGTACATCTCAACTTATTTTTCAACTGACTTTTTAGTCATTTTTTTAAAATCAATTTTAAGTGTAGAACCTTTGTTGAAATACTCTAACTTGTACGTGAAGTATTGTATAATCTTTGTTATAATAAAGTGTCGGACTTCGACAAATATTACAAAGTGATTGTGGTAGATTTCAGAAAGATTAAAAATGCACGTAACGCAACACATAAAAAACAATATAGGTAAACATGATTATATTCTATATGTCATCACACAAAAGCCTATTTTCTATCTTCTTTCCTTAAAGACGAATAAATGTGTAATTAGTAATAGATCAAGAAATATTAAAAGGAAGAAAACAGAAAAACGAGGGGCCTTTTTAAGTCTTAGCTCGCGCCAAAGTTATACTCGATGGCCGAAAAAGTGTATAGTTTTTGTACAAAGAAAATACCTTTTTTCGATTAATAT
The DNA here is from genome assembly GCF_001879085.1 of Nicotiana attenuata. Lineage (NCBI taxonomy): Eukaryota > Viridiplantae > Streptophyta > Magnoliopsida > Solanales > Solanaceae > Nicotiana > Nicotiana attenuata. Next base: position 54,543 of record NW_017675501.1, on the reverse strand, counting down.
TTTGATAGTGGCTATATAATATTTTTTCTAAAAGAAAAAAAGCAATAATTGGGCCCGTGCATCGCACTAGTACGCCATCTAGTGTAATTATAAAATACTTTGTTTCACATTACCACTCCAACGATTTTACTACAAAGGGTAATGAGTTTTTACACCGTCATGTTTACTACTACTCTCTCCCTTCTAAGTAATGTGAAATTGTTTAAAAGCACCAAGTTTAACAAAAAAAAAAATAGAGATTTTTTTAATTTGTAATCCTACATAAGTCGTTTAATTTGCAAACATACTTGTATAGATATATAAACTTCTCATTGAAGATAGAATTAGATGCTTAAGTTAAATTCTTATTAAGTGTAAAAATTGATAATTATTTTTCGAAAAGGACCCAAAAATATCAGATAAATCGAAACAGCGGGAATAATATTTGAGATTTGGTAGTTTTGGAATGTATTTGAGAACCAAGCACAGCTAGAATCTGAAGTTTGTAAATCTTAATAACAAGATTATTGAACTCTAAAATACATTGTTACTATAGTTAAATATTTTTTATTCACTTAGAGCTACTAGAATGAAAATATAGAATAGTTAGATTTATTTTATGGGGGTTTTAAATGAAAATACTAAAGGGAAAAATGAGGTGAAATGAATTATATATAGTAGTTGTTAAGGCATAGAATAACGACATAAGAATCCCATATTGACCTCAGATAATGTACCAAATTTGAATCATCTTGAATGATTATCAGTTGATATTTCATGTGTTTTGTGCGTGTTTTAGATCATCTAACATCATTTTAGTTCAAAACAAGAACAATATGAAAAGGATAGAGGAAGAAGATGAAAGCTATGACACAATTATTGTTCAGAAGTGTTTTTTAAATTAATTAGTCAAGTACAAACTGATTCTCATCGGGAAAAAAAAACTTATCTAAATACGCTGATTATTTAAACTTAGTCAAACATGCGATATATAAATTTATGCCCGGTTACAGTATTTATATCTTTTCTATGAGCTAGAAAGCCATGATTTTTCTAAATTGAATTGAAAGTACTGTTGGTCTGTTGCTTCCATAGTTCCATAAAACTTCCTCGAGACGAGAAAGAAAGCAAGGAAGAAGAAAACAAAAGTTTCCATCATTTCAGCCAACAGCTACCCCTACACGTTGCCAAAGAAAGGTACCTATTTCTACTGTCGCTGCTCATAAACTTGAAAACCACTTTAACATAGTATATAATTAGTTTGTTGCTTCAATAGTTCCATAAAAATTCAAATTAATCCATGTCTCAATATTGATGGAAAACTTAAAAGAAAATAGAATAGATGAAAAAAAGAAGAAAAATAATAATGAAGTGGCTAAAAGAAAATGTGCATTGCTAGAGGAAAAGGATGAAAACAATTGAAAAGGCAAAATGTAAAAAATGAAGTGTGTGAATAGGATTAGATACATTCAAAGAGGGCAGGTAGGGGAGAGGACATGTCGAAGAGGATGTGCAGTGGCTAAGACCGAGGCGGTGTCAGTCCCCGAAATGTTTTTAACACAATTACGAACCCAAAACGTGATTTTTAACACAGTTGGAAATGCAGTTCAAAACTACGTTTTATATATTTTGGTAACTATATTTTTTTCCGTTTAAAAAAGAATTATGAATCCAAAAAGACAACATTTCGATTCCGGACTCTCTCATTGAACCGCCCTACTTCACGAATCTACTGACTAGGAAAAGGTAATCTTGTTTGCTTTGCTAAAGGACATATTGGACAGTGTTCATTACAATCAACAAATGTCTTGTTGTGAAAAGCTGGTAATCTCTTCAAAGCATCTAAAGGAATGTGACCTAACCTTTTATGCCACAAAGAACCACTTATTCTATTTATTACTAAAGCAGAAGTAATAACACCAATTGGCAACCTGAGATTTGATTTTTGCTCGAGATCCAACACATAGAGTCCTTCCTCCGGCTTACCAATCCCCTTCACCTTCCCATTGTAAATGTCCTGAAAGACACACCAATCAGGAAAGAAGGCAATGAAGCATCCAATGTCCCTTGTAAGTTGTGAAACAGACAGTAAATTGTACCTAAACTGTGGCACATACAGGACATTTTTAATTGGTAAACCATTGAGAATACTAGAGGATCCTAGGTGCGTAATCCTACTAGTTTCACCAGTTGGCAGCTGCAGTTTTTCTCCTTTAGGTATCTCCATAAAATCAGTAAAGAAATCCAATCTAGATACCATATGGTGAGTGGCACCTGAGTCTATAATCCATCTATCCTGCTTAGCTTTGCTTAGGAGTGATAATTGTATACCTGTGACCTTGGCATGAGCTGCTGTTTCAACAGGTGTTGTGTTCTGGTTTAGCAGTTGGAGTAGTTGTTTATATTGCTCCTCTGTGAAGAAGTTCCATGTAGTTGCTATCCTAGAACTTCCTTGGTCTGTTGGTCCTTTTGAATAGTCAATATGTGCAATGTGTGCTGCTGCCATGTTTCTTCCAAAGGTTTTCTTCTTTGGCTTGTAGTTAGGTGGATAACCTACCAACTTGTAACAAGCATCTTTAGTGTTTCCTTTTAATTTGCAATAATCACAGAATACTGAGCTTTCTGCTTGTAGCCACCAGGAAAACCTTGTCCTGAGTTGTATGCCATAGCTGCTACTTCTATCTCTAATATTCACTGTCTTTGCTCGTTGACTCTCATCCTGAACTACCATCCCATAGGCCTCATTGATAGTAAGTGTAGGAATCATAAGCATGTTTTGGCCTTTTGCTTGGGAAAATGACTCGTTTAGTCCACTCGAAAATTGCACCAAACGCTGATGTTGAATGTGCTCTAGAACACCTTCGATTCTGGACATGGACATGATGGAGTAGGGGCCATAGCATCATACTCATCCCACAGATCCTTGAGCTTAGAATAATAGGTTGATACAGGTGATAATCCTTGCTTTAAGGCACCAATTTCCTGAAGTAAATTGTAAATCCACGATATGTTCCTTTTATCGAACCTCTCCCATTGATCATGAAGATTTATCCCAAAATTCTCCTTGCGACAAGTACTGTCAATAAATCCGATTTTGTTCTTCGTAAAAAGTAAAATTCTCATGGATCGACACCACAAATTGTAATTTTCAGTGCCTAATAGTTTGAATTCAATCAGATATTAACCTGGCGAATCCGAAGGTCGCAAATACAGAGGATGATTGTGACTTAGCACTGTGTCACCACTCGTTGCTTATTCAATCGCCATTATACTCTGAGTTGAGAAAAATAACAAACCTTAGCTCTGAAATTGAGTGTGTCAATGGAACACTGAATCAGAGATCGAAACTAGTCGCCAGAGCTCAATCGGAAAGCTCTGATACCATAATGAGCAGTCAACTAAGAAGAGTAAGAGTACATGCTGGTAATTGGATGATTCTAGAAGAACAAGTGAGAGAGAGAGAGAGATAAGCTCAAAGTGGAGCCATTTTCATATATCTGCAAAGAAGAAATGTACAGATCTCTCTAACTGAAGAAGCTAACATTTATATATACTAATAACTAACTAACCGACTAAATGAGATTAAGTTACAAGATTCTATTTGTACACTTTAACCCCTAAACTAATGTATTATCTATGTTGATTCAATAATTTCTACTGTCGCTGCTCAGAAACTTGAAAACCACTTTAACATATATATAATTAGTCTGTTGCTTCCATAGTTCCATAAAAATTCAAATTAATCTATGTCTCAATATTGATGGAAAACTTAAAAGAAAATAGAATAGATGAAAAAAAGAAGAACAATAATAATGAAGTGGCTAAAAGAAAATGTGCATTGCTACAGGAAAAGGATGAAAACAATTGAAAAGGCAAAATGTAAAAAATGAAGTGTGTGAATAGGATTAGATACATTGATAGAGGGCAGGTAGGGGAGAGGACATGTCGAAGAGGCTGTGCACTGGCTAAGACCGAGGCGGTGTCAGTCCCCGAAATGTTTTTAACACAATTGTGAACCCAAAACATGATTCTTAACACAGTTGGAAATGCGGTTCAAAATCGCATTTTAAATATTTTGATAACTAAGTTTTTTCCACCTAAAAAAGTATTATGAGTCTAAAAAGACAACATTTCGATTCCGGACTTTCTCATTGAACCGTCCTACTTCACGAATCTACTAAGTATTATATATCCTTGAAGTGCCAAGCAGGTAATATATAAGAGAGGATAAGCAGCTGATGGCCAACATGCCTTGTTGGCACTTCAAGGATATTCTGGTAATTTCACATTAATTGGAGTAATCTAATTGGATAAAAAAGCATCTTACTGTCGCTTTCCATGTAGATATCAAAGTGACTAGACCAAATTCCCCCTTGCTTATCTCATCATACATCACCATTAGTTTACAAAAGCTTTTATGGAGATGTGATCCATCTGAGTCTTTGTTTTACACGTTACTATCATTTTGCAAGAATATAACCATTTTGCATTGTACTACACATTGAAGAAATGGGGCCCATTACTATAGCATTTTTCTTTATTCCATATTAGTTCATCTGCTAGGGATAAATTTGGAAATATGTTAGGCACAACTCTGATAACATGGAGTCCATTTAAACTCTCATTACAGGTATTAATTATGCACTTCAGTTGTGTACTTTGATTTAGTTTAAGTGCACTATGTGTTAATTAATATTTAGCTTGAAACTTTTATCTTAAGTAAAAATGGTACCAAAATAAATATCATCTTCCATGATCTCAAAAGGGTAAAATAATTTTTACGTCCACATATGATCCTTGTAAATAAAGTATTTCATATCATCACATAAATTAAAAGTCAAATCCACATGCTCTTTAAGCAACATAGTTATATTCCAATTTAACAACTTGTTTTATTTGTCATGGAATAAATAACTATAATGATCCTATCAAGAGGTTATTCCTAAAATTTATATGCATTTCAAATCCTCATAAGTGTCATCTATCCTGTAATATTTATGACAATAAATTTCACAAAAATCACAAAGGATAAAAATTTGTAAATAAATAAAAATTAAATTAAGAAAGTAAGTAGTTGAATTTTGTCAACTTTCTTCTCCATTCATTGCTTTGATTTTGTGTCTTTTACCATCTCCACAATAAAAGCAAAATGGAAGACATTAATTTATTTCAGGTTTGTCTCGCCTTGTTCAGATATGTGTTTGCCTTTTGTATGATGCAGAGCTTGGAAAACCTTTTAATACTTTTGAGAGGACATGTTTCAACTAAATTTGCATAAAAAAATTTACTCGCTTGCCTCTTTCTTGAGCCATCAAAACGGTAAAGATGGATAAAATTATTACTCCGTAATTCACTATTAATCTTGGCCTAATTTTTCTTAGACGACGTGCTTCTCCAATCAATTTGTAAATCTCTGAACTTATCTTTCTTGCCTACATCCAAATCCCCTCAAAGAAAGCACGAGAGTATACACCCAAAATATTAACAAATCCTTATACAACTCTTTTCGCAGAGGCTTTGGCTCTCCTACAATTGATGAAAAAAGTTAAATCTTTTATTTAACCTCAAATTTTTGACATACAATTGTCCGTGCTTTTCTTTTCGTTTTTCTAATACAAATATTTGGTCCAAATAGTGCAAGTAACTTGTTAGAAGAGTACATTGAATGATTAAATAGATAAAAACAAAAACAAAAAATGAACATAACAGAATTTGTGTGATAAGTTTTAAGAGAATATATATAGAGGAAATAGTAAGGTGAAAATATGTACTTTATTAAAAATCATCATTTACCGAACATAAAGGAATTAATAGCATAGGAACTACGTGCCATATATATTACTCTCAAAGACTCATATTTACATACTCCCTCCGTTTCATATTAGATGAGGTAGTTTGTGTTAGTAAACTGTATTTGTAAACTAATTCTGGAAAAAAACAAAGCAGAATAATATATAAACAGAAAACGTAAAGAGATAGAAATCAATTCGAGCCCACTGAATTCACAGTGTTTCCTTAAGGAATTTAATCCCCTCCTAGTACCCAAGGTTACGGATTATTTCCTCCCAGGATAGAACGAATTACACACTGGTGTAGTGGTACTTCAAACCCCAGTGTTTCAGCGAACACAAAGTTCAGTAGCAAATCACACTTACTGTTGCTTTGTTTGATGTTAAAAGTATGCAGAAGAAGGAGGAGAAACTCAGAAAATCGTATGGAAATTCTGAGCAGAATAGTCTTGTATTTATAGCCAAAGTTGGGCTGGAATCTGAAGAGGTGCAACTCTTCAGAATGGTTGTTTATGCAAAACGGCCACAGCATAAATATCATAACATAAATGACTATTTACTCAACAATAAAGAGGGAAAATTGAAGGGTAGTTAATTTTCTGTTACAGAAATAGAAAACTGAAATTTGGATAACTGAATTGGATTTAATATTAATATTTATTTTAATATTAATATTCTGTTATTAAAACAAATATTTAATAACATTTCTGTTAATATTTTACTATTAACAAACAAATTTGGTCCAAAAATTAATCAATCTATCGATCATTTGACCAAATCCAAATCCAAATCCGAAGCCGAAGCCAAACCGAGCCGAGCCGAGCTGAGCGAGCGAGCTACGACGACGACGGCGGTGCGAGGCTTGCCTTCTTCTCAACTCTTTATGAGCTAGAAGAAGAGCAATTGCTTATATAACCATCAAAAATCTTTTCCTCTTCCAATACGGGACAATGTCCCTTTGCCAAGGGGGGAAACTTAAAATTTTACTCAAAAATTTCATTTCCCTCCATTTTCCATTTACCCCCTTTTAAGTATTTAATATAATTAAATACATAAAATCCAACAATCCCCCACATGAATAGGGAATGGCTATATCACAGAAACATGCATGAAAAACTGTGAGATTCGCAAGCAAGGATTAATTGCATCTAGATAAGTAGGTTTCCCTTTGAACTTTTCGTAGTGAACTTATGTCGGATATACTCGATCAATCGGTAGATTTGATATCTTTGAACTGTCACGACCCGGATTTCCCACCCTCGGGAGTCATGATGGCCTACTAATGAGAGCTAGGCAAGCCAATTTTAATTACCTTTCCATTAATAACATAATCCCTTATAACCATTATCGGCAATAATACAAAAGTAACGAAATTAAATAATAAGCGGAAGTCCCAATATTATAGAAAACTGAATTAAAAATGCGGAAAATCCCTACAAAAGCCTCTACCCAAGACTGGTGTCACAGCTTCACAGATGGTCTAAGAATACTACACATAAAGGTCTGAAAGAAATAAACTCGACACTGTCTCCAGAAATACATGAAAGAAACAAGAATATAGATGAAAGGAGACGCTAGGGCCTGCGAACGCCTACAAGGCTACCTCGGGTCTCGCTGGACTGAAAGCCTGCTCTCACACTACTGCTGCTGCCGTCTGAAACCTGGGTCTATGCAAAATAGCACAGAGTGTAGTATCAGCACAACCGACCCCATGTGCTGGTAAATGCCTAGCCTAACCTCGGCGAAGTAGTGACGAGGCTAGGACCAGACCACCAAATAAACCTGTGCAGATATATATATACAAGTAGAACGGAGAAGTAGCAAGAAATTAACAATTTAAGCTGGGGAAGGGAGCATGCTTCAGGGGCAACAGTTAGAAATAAAATATCAGGATTAATAAAGAGTACATCTCAATTTAACTTCTAGCAATAAATGAAGAGATAAAGCAACTTTCATATCCAACTCATCTTGTTGCAGGCGTGCAACCCGATCCCATTTCTCAACATCTCGTGGTAGGCGTACCACCCGCTCCCATTTCAATTAAATCAACAGTTACTCCACAAGAAATTCACTCTAACAAACGTAACAAGTAATACGAGTTCATAAGACAACAAGTACGCGAAACTTATGATTCACTAAGGAAAATAAATAATGACAAGTAACATGATAAAGGGAAATGTCAACGTAAAGAATCACAGAAATAATGGAATAAGACAAGTAAACAATATGGGAGGGGGGAGCATGCTGTGGGGAGGAAACAATATTAATAGTAAATCTAGAAAAAAAACAATCTAAGGGCAGCTTGGAATTTACAGTGGACAAGAAACTAATCCCCAAAATAAACACACTTGTATCAATAATTATTGCGGCGCGCAGCCCGATCCCAATATATAACAACACTATTGCGGCGTGCAACCCGATCCATAAAATTCATTGTTGCGGCGTGCACCCGATCCATAAATATCATTGTTGCGGCGTGCAACCCGATCCATAAATATCATTGTTGCGGCGTGCAACCCGATCCATAAATATCATTGTTGCGCGGTATCACCCTTCGTGCTTTAACACTCTTCCTCACTCAATCAACAATCACAAACAAGGGTAAGGGAAATAATAAAATAAGAATAGAAGTCCCGGCAAGGTTACACAATAACAATTTAAAGACCCGGCAAGGGTACACAACAACAATTTAAAGACCCGGCAAGGGTACATCATCAATAACCAACAACATCCCGGCAAGGGAATAAATCATTAACTCTTTTCTTTCTTTCACTTTCATCTCATCGTTCATATTATCACTTGAGCCAATGCTCCAAAGAGTTACTTATTTCATATACCTTCACAATTTGTATTTCAACCCGAGCCAATGCTCCACGAAGTTTCAAGATCACAATTTCTTTCACAAGGTCTTTACAACATATAGAAGTCATCAAGTAAACATGAAAAGCATATCAACAACCAAACTATTCGCAAAGTAGGGACTCACGGTCATACTAGACACCAATGTATAGATACTCGTAACCATGCCTATACATCGTACTCGATCAGTTAGCAAGTAGCAAACAAGACTCAATTCCTATTCCCTCAAGCTAGGGTTAAGCCAAACACTTACCTCGATGCCTTGAATTCCACTTAAACCTCAACTATCGCTTTACCCCGTGATTCCACCTCCAATCCGCTCGAATCTAGCCACAAATTACTTAATTACTTTAATAAACACTAAATGAATCAATTTGAATGCATAAAAATGAATTTTCCAAAGTTTTTCCCAAAAATTCCAAAATTACCCCCAGGCCCACGTGGTCAAAACCCGAAGTTCGAACCAAAACCTGGTTACCCATTCCACCACGAACTCAAATATGTAATTTGTTTTGAAATCGGACCTCAAATTGAGGTCCAAATCCCCAATTTTAGAAAAAAACCTAGGTTCTACCCAAAAACCCGCAATTTCACCCATGGAAATCTTTGATTTTATGTTGAAAACATGTTAAATGATGTTAAAGATTGAAAGAAATATGTAAAAACCAACTTACAAATAATTTGGAAGAAGTCTTGTTCTTGAAAAATCGCCCAAAGAGGTTTGTGTTTTGAAAGAATGTTAAAATGACTCAAAAATTCGGCTAAGTGTAAAATATGCAGGCCTCAGATGTGGGAATTGCGAAGCAGGATTCGCATTTGCGAACCCTTCCTATTTTCCCAAGTTTCACATTTGCGACTTCGCATTTGCGAGAAAGGTGTCGCATTTGCGAAGTCTGAGTATTTGGTGGGCATCGCATTTGCGATGGATGTCTTCGCATTTGCGAAGAAAGCTGCCCAGGTGAAGTCTTGCATTTGCGATGCATAGCTCGCATTTGTGAGCTCGCATTTGCGAGGCTGGCTTCGCACAGAACTGAGATATACTAGATTTTCAAAAAGGTTAAAAATGCACTCATGGCCTATCCAAAATTCATCCGAGCCCTCGGGGCTCCAAACCAAACATACACACAACCTCAAAAACATCTTACGGACTTATTCGTGCGATCAAATCGCTAATATAACATCATATACATCGAATCAAGCCTCAAAACTCATGATTCCTTCCAAATTTTCATAAAACATCAAATTTCCATTTTAAGTCCGAAACACGTCAAACGACGTCCGTTTTCAACCAAACTTTACAGAAAGTGCTTAATCATATATAAGACTTGTACCGGGCACCGGAACCAAAATACGGGCTCGATACCATAGTCTTCTAATCAAATTTCATTTCCAATTTCCTTAAATATTTCCAGAAAATAATTTCAAACAAAACTTCATTTCTCGGGCTTGGGACCTCGGAATTTGATTCCGGGCATATGCCCAAGTCCCATATTTTCCTACGGACCCTCCGAGACCGTCAAATCACGGGTCCGGGTCCGTTTGCCCAATATGTTGACCAAAGTCAAATTTAATCAATTTAATATCAAAATTTAGCATTTTTCTCACAGAATTCATATTTAAGCTTTCCGGCTACGCGCCCGGACTGCGCACACAAATTGAGGCAACCCTAAATAAGGTTTTCAAGGCCTCAAAAGCATGGAATGAGTAAGAAAACAGGTGATGACCCTTTGGGTCGTCACATTCTCCACCTCTAAAACAACTGTTCGTCCTCGAACGGACAAAAGAAAGAAGTACCTGAGTCGGGGAAAAGATGAGGATATCGACTCAGCATATTAGACTCGGACTCCCAGGTCGATGCCTCAGGAGGCTGACCTCTCCACTGAACACGAACAGAAGGAAATCTCTTGGATCTCAACTGACGAACCTGCCGGTCTAGAATAGCTACCAGCTCCTCCTCATAAGAAAAGTCCTTGTCCAACTGGAAGGTGCTGAAATCTAACACGTGGGCTGGATTGCCGTGATACCTCCGAAGCATGGATACATGAAAAACTGAATGCATCATGGATACATGAAAAACTGGATGCACGAATGATAAGCTAGGCGGCAATGCAAGTCTATAAGCCACCTCTCCCATTCGATCAAGAATCTCAAACAGACCAATGAACCTAGGGCTAAGCTTGCCCTTCTTCCCAAATCTCATCACGCCCTTCATAGGCGACACTCGGAGCAATACCCGCTCACCAACCATGAGCCACATCTCAAACCTTGCGGTCTGCATAACTCTTTTGCCTAGACTGAGCTGAACGAAGCCTAACCTGAATGATCTTGACCTTGTCCAAGGCCTCCTGAACCAAATCTGTACCCAACAACCGAGCCTCTCCCGGCTCAGACCATCCAACCGGAGACCGACACCGCCTACCATATAAAGCCTCATAAGGAGCCATCTGGATGCTCGACTGGTAGCTGTTGTTGTAGGCAAACTCCTCTAAAGGCAAGAACTGATCCCACGAACCTCCAAAGTCAATAACATAAGCTCGGAGCATATCCTCCAAATTCTGAATAGTCCGCTCGGACTGGCCGTCCGTCTGGGGATGAAATGCTGTGCTCAAATCTACCCGTGTGCCCAACTCTCGCTGAACTGCTCTCCAGAAGCGCGAGGTAAACTGCGTACCCCGGTCCGAAATGATTGATACCGGCACACCATGAAGGCGAACAATCTCTCGGATATAGATCTCAGCGAACCTCTCGGATGAATAGGAGACTGCCACAGGAATGAAATGCGCTGACTTGGTCAGCCTATCAACAATGACCCAAACTGTATCGAACTTCTTCCGGGTCAAAGGAAGTCCAGCAACGAAGTCCATAGTGATCCTCTCCCACTTCCACTCGGGAAGCTCAATCCTCTGAAATAAGCCACCAGGCCTCTGATGCTCATACTTAACCTGCTGACAATTCAAACATCGCGCCACATATGCCACAATACCCTTCTTCATTCTACGCACCAATAATGCTGCCGCAAATCCTGATACATCTTCACGGAGCCCGGATGAATAGAGTACCTGGAACTATGGGCTTCTTCTAAAATCAACTCTCGAAGCCCATCCACATTAGGCACGCAAACTCGCCCCTGTAATCTCAAAACTCCATCCGCATCCAAGGTAACCTGCTTGGCACCTCCTCGCTGCACCGTGTCTCTAAGGGCACACAAATGGGGAACATCAAACTACTGATCACGAATACGCTCCAATAATGAAGAACGAGCGACCGTGCAAGCTAACACACGACTGGGCTCAGAAACGTCCAGTCTCACGAACTAGTTGGCTAAAGCCTGAACATCCAAAGCAAGCGGCCTCTGGCTGACCGAAATATAAGCAAGACTGCCCATACTAGCTGACTTCCTACTCAAAGCATCGACCACTACATTGGCCTTCCCCAGATGATATAAACTGGTGACATCATAATCCTTCAATAATTCCAACCATCTCCTCTGCCTCCACTTCAACTCCTTTTGCTTGAACAAGTACTAAATACTCTTGTGATAAGTGAACACCTCACACGCCACGCCATATAAATAATGCCTCCAAATCATTAATGCGTGAACTATGGCTGCCAACTCTAAATCATGCACTGGATAGTTCTTCTCATGAATCTTCAACTTCCTCGAAGCATAGGTAATGACCTTGCCATCGTGCATCAACACTGCACCAAGCCCAATACGGGAAGCATCACAATAAACCGTATAAGCTCCTGATCCTGTGGGCAAAACCAACACCGGTGTCGTAGCCAGAGCTGTCTTGAGCTTCTGAAAGCTCGCCTCACACTCATCCGACCATCTGAACTAGGCACCCCTTCTGGGTCAACCTGGTCATCGGGGCTGCACTAGATGAAAACCCCTTTACGAACCGACGATAGTAGCCTGCCAATCCCAAGAAACTCCGAATCTCTGTAGTTGTGCTGGTCTAGGCCAGTTCTCGACCGCCTCAATCTTCTTTGGGTTCACCTGAATACCCTCTGCTGATACGACATGACCCAAAAGTGCAACTGAACTCAACCAGAACTCACACTCCGAAAACTTGGCGTACAACTGACTATCCATCAAAGTCTGAAGAACCACTCTAAGATGCTGCTCGTGCTCCTCTCGGCTGCGGGAATATATCAAAATATCATCATGAACACTATCACAAATGAATCCAAATAAGGCCTGAACACTCGGTTCATCAAGTCCATGAAAGCTGTTGGGGCATTCGTCAACCCGAATGACATAACCAAGAACTCATAATGCCCGTACTGAGTGCAGAAAGCTCTCTTAGGGACACCGGATGTCCTAATCCTCAACTGATGGTAGCTAGATCTCAAGTCAATCTTTGAAAATAGCTTGGCACCCTAAAGCTGATCAAACCAATCATCAATCCTCGGAAATGGATACCTATTCTTGATTGTAACCTTGTTCAACTGCCGGTAATCAATACACATTCTCATTGACCCATTCTCCTTGTTAACAACAATACCGGCGCACCCCAAGGCGAAACACTGGGCCTAATGAAGCCCCTCTCAAGCAAGTCTTGCAACTGTTCTTTTAACTCTTTCAACTCCGGCAGGGCCATACAATATGGCAGAATAGAAATGGGCTGAGTGCCCGGAACCAGATCAATGCAGAAATCTATATCCCTGTCGGGTGGTATACCCGGCAGGTCTAAAGGAAAAACATCAGGGAAATCACGAACAACGGGCACATAATCGATAGAGGGAACCTCAGCACTGGAATCCCGAACATAAGCTAAATAAGCCAAACACCCTTTCTCAACCATACGCCGAGCCTTCACATACGATATGACACTGCGGGTAGAATGACCTGGAGTCCCTCTCCACTCTAAACGAGGCATACCCAGTAAAGCTAAGGTCACAGTCTTGGCATGGCAGTCTAAGATAGCGTGATAGGGTGATAACCAGTCCATCCTTAATATAATGTCGAAGTCAACCATGTCCAACAACAACAAATCTACTCGAATCTCAAGACCTCCAATCACCCCAATACAAGAACAATAGGCTCGATCGACCACAATAGAATCACCCACCGGTGCAGACACATAAACAGGAACACTCAATAAATCACTAGGCATGACCAGATGCGGCGCAAAATAAAATCGAAGCTTCTCTACCACAAACCAGAACAGTACCTGCACCTCCATCTCTAATACCTTTACCTCCACCTCTCGCATCTCTACCTCCACCTCTAATACCTTTACCTCCACAAAACCTCCGAAACGTAGCTGATCTATCACCAGCCCGCTGCTGCTCGGCTGAAAAAGCGGTACATGACCTCACCATTCACGAAAGGGCAAGAGTAGAGGTTTCAATTTAGCATTAAGAGAACAAAATCGCACGACAGGGAAGAATAGAACAAATGTGAAACTTTTCCTAACTCGGTAGCCTCTGGGGGATAAATACAGACGTCTCCGCACCGATCCCTCAGACTTTACTAAGCTTGTCTGTGAACTGTGAGACCTATGTAACCTAGTGCTCTGATACCAACTTGTCACGACCCGGATTTCTTACCCTCGGGAATCGTGATGGCGCCTACTAATGAGAGCTAGGCAAGCCAATTTTAATTACCTTTCCATTAATAACATAATCCCTTATAACCATTATCGGCAATAATACAAAAGTAACGAAATTAAATAATAAGCGGAAGTCCCAATATTATAGAAAACTGAATTAAAAATGCGGAAAAATACCAACAAAAGCCTCTACCCAAGACTGGTGTCACAGCTTCACAGACGGTCTAAGAATACTACACATAAAGGTCTGAAAGAAATAAACTCGACACTGTCTCCAGAAATACATGAAAGAAACAAGAATATAGATGAAAGGAGACGCTAGGGCCTGCGAACGCCTACAAGGCTACCTCGGGTCTCGCTGGATTGAAAGCCTACTCTCACACTACTGCTGCTGCCGTTCGAAACCTGGGTCTGTGCAAAATAGCACAGAGTGTAGTATCAGCACAACCGACCCCATGTGCTGGTAAGTGCCTAGCCTAACCCGCGAAGTAGTGACGAGGCTAGGACCAGACCACCAAATAACCTGTGCAATATATATATATATATATATATATATATATATATATATATATATATATATATATATATATATATATATATATATATACACATACAAGTACAACGGAGAAGTAGCAAGAAATTAATAATTTAAGCTGGGGAAGGGAGCATGCTTCAGGGGCAACAGTTAGAAATAAAATATCAGGATTAATAAAGAGTACATCTCAATTTAACTTCTAGCAATAAATGAAGAGATAAGGCAACTTTCATATCCAACTCATATTGTTGCAGGCGTGCAACCCGATCCCATTTCTCAACATCTCGTGGTAGGCGTACCACCCGCTCCCATTTCAATTAAATCAATAGTTACTCCACAAGAAATTCACTCTAACAAACGTAACAAGTAATACGAGTTCATAAGACAACAAGTACGCGAAACTTATGATTCACTAAGGAAAACAATTAATGACAAGTAACACGATAAAGGGAAATGTCAATGTAACGAATCACAGAAATAATAAAATAAGACAAGTAAACAATATGGGAGGGGGGAGCATGCTGTGGGGAGGAAACAATATTAATAGTAAATCCAGAATAACAATCTAAGGGCAACTTGGAATTTACAGCGGACAAGAAACTAATCCCTAAAATAAACACACTTGTATCAATAATTGTTGCGGCGCGCAACCCGATCCCAATATATAACAACACTGTTGCGGCGTGCAACCCGATCCATAAATATCATTATTGCGGCGTGCAACCCGATCCATAAATACCATTGTTGCAGCATGCAACCCGATCCATAAATATCATTGTTGCGGCGTGCAACCCGATCCATAAATATCATTGTTGCGGCGTGCAACCCGATCCATAAATATTATTGTTGCGGCGTGCAACGCGATCCATAAATATCATTGTTGCGGCGTCCAACCCGACCCATATCATTTAACATTGTTGCGGCGCGCAACCCGATCCACAAATATCATTCAATGCACGACATCACCCTTCGTGTTTTAACACTCTTCCTCACCCAATCAACAATCACAAACAAGGGTAAGGGAAATAATAAAACAAGAATAGAAGTCCCGGCAAGGTTACACAACAACAATTTAAAGACCCAGCAAGGGTACACAACAACAATTTAAAGACCTGGCAAGGGTACATCATCAATAACCAACAACATCCCGGCAAGGGAATAAATTATTAACTCTTTTCTTTCTTTCACTTTCATCTCATAGTTCATATTATCACTTGAGTCAATGCTCCAAAGAGTTACTTATCTCGTATACCTTCAGAATTTGTATTTCAAGCCGAGCTAATGCTCCACGAAGTTTCAAGATCACAATTTCTTTCACAAGGTCTTTACTACTTATAGAAGTCATCAAGTAAACATGGAAATCATATCAACTACCAAACTATTCGCAAAGTAGGGACTCACAGTCATACTAGACACCAATGTATAGATACTCGTCACCATGCCTATACATCGTACTCGATCAATTAACAAGTAGCAAACAAGACTCAATTCCTATTCCCTCAAGCTAGGGTTAAACCAAACACTTACCTCGATGCTTTGAACTCAACTCAAGCCTCAACTATAGCTTTACCCCGTGATTCCACCTCCGATCCGCTCAAATCTAGCCACAAATTACTTAATTACTTTAATAAACACTAAATGAATCAATTTGAATGCATAAAAATGAATTTTCCAAAGTTTTTCCCAAGAATTCCAAAATCGCCCCTGCGCCCACGTGGTCAAAACCCGATGTTCGAACAAAAACCCGGTTACCCATTCCCCCACGAACTCAAATATATAATTTGTTTTGAAATCGGACCTTAAATTGAGGTCCAAATCCCCAAATTTAGAAAAAACCTAGGTTCTACCCAAAAACCCCCAATTTCACCCATGAAAATCTTTGATTTTAAGTTGAAAACATGTTAAATGATGTTAAAGATTGAAAGAAATGAGTAATAACCAACTTACAAATGATTTGGAAGAAGTCTTGTTCTTGAAAAATCGCCCAAAGAGGTTTGTGTTTTGAAAGAATGTTAAAATGACTCAAAAATTCGGCTAAGTGTAAAATATGCAGGCCTCAGATGTGGGAATTGCGAAGCAGGGTTCGCATTTGCGAACCCTTCCTATTTTCCCAGGTTTCGCATTTGCGACGGGGTTAGTCGCATATGCGACTTCAGATTTGCGAGAAAGGTGTCGCATTTGCGAAGTTTGAGAATTTGGTGGGCATCACATTTGCGAAGAAAGCTGCCCAGGTGAAGTCTCGCATTTGCGATGCATAGCTCGCATTTGCGATGCATAGCTCGCATTTGCGAGGCTGGCTTCGCAAATGCGAAGCCTGCAGAACGGAGATATACCAGATTTTCAAAAAGGTTAAAAATGCACTCACGGCCTATCCAAAATTAATCCGAGCCCTCGGGGCTCCAAACCAAACATACACACAACCTCAAAAACATCCTACAGACTTATTCGTACGATCAAATCGCTAATATAACATCATATACATCGAATCAAGCCTCACAACTCATGATTCCTTCCAAATTTTCATAAAACATCAATTTTCCATTTTAAGTCTGAAACACGTCAAACGACGTCCGTTTTCAACCAAACTTTACAGAAAGTGCTTAAATCATGTATAAGACTTGTACCGGGCACCGGAACCAAAATACGGGCCCGATACCATAGTCTTCAAATCAAATTTCATTTCCAATTTCCTTAAATATTTCCAGAAAACAATTTCACACAAAAATTCATTTCTCGGGCTTGGGACCTCGGAATTCGATTCCGGGCATACGCCCAAGTTCCATATTTTCCTACGGACCCTCCGGGACCGTCAAATCACGGGTCCGAGTCCGTTTGCCCAAAATGTTGACCGAAGTCAAATTTAATCAATTTAAAATATCAAAATTTAGCATTTTTCTCACAGAATTCATATTTAAACTTTTCGGCTACGCGCCCGGACTGCGTATGCAAATCGAGGCAACCCTAAATGAGGTTTTCAAGGCCTCTGAAGCACGAAATGAGTAAGAAAACTGGTGATGACCCTTTGGGTCGTCACATGAACCGTCGAACTTTAGTGTATACCTAGACAACCACAAGTCACACAACCAACCCTTAACCGTCTTTGGTTCTCATTGTTGTGTTCGTTTCAGCCATGAAGACCGCCTGGTTTCATAAGTGCATAGAGAACTGGCCTTCCAATGTTCTCCTTGAAGCGTCTAACACTTCACACTTACATAGGTGATTCCTAAACATGTCATCCCGTAGATACACTATTTGATATACCCCGTATAAAATTTAGAAATCATTAAAAAACCTTAATGCTTTATCCTTGGTACTGAACATTGTCTCATCACGAGAATGGACCAAAAGTTTAGTTGACACTGTTGAACCGTCATTAATGACTTTGTTTGATCTCCTTGAACCTAAATCTTGGGATCTCCAGTCTTTTAGGTAGAGTTACCACCACTATGACTTGTTCTCGGCCATAGTCCCATTCCCCTTGATGATTTCTCAACTACCTCTCTGCTTAGGCCTTTTGTAAGTGGATCCGACACATTATCACTTGACTTTACATAATCAATCATGATAATTTCTCTATAGAGTAATTGCCTAACGGTTTTATGTCTTCTTTGTATATGAAGAGATTTACCGTTATACATAACGCTCCTAGCCCTTCCAATTGCCGCTTGGCTATCAAATGTATGCATATTGGTGCCAACGGTTTGGGCAAAAATGGAATATCTTCCAAGAAATTCCGAAGCCATTCACCTTCTTCACCGGCTTTATCTACGGCTATGAATTCAGCCTCCATTGTAGAGCGGGCAATACAAGTTTGTTTGGACGACTTCCAAGATACCGCTCCTCCACCAATAGTGAATACACATCCACTTGTGGACTTGGAATCAGTTGATCCGGTAATCCAATTTGCATCACAGTATCCCTCAATGACCGCAGGATATTTATTGTAGTGCAAAGCAAAGTCCTGGGGTATGTACTAAATACCCCAAAACTCGTTTCATGGCCATCCAATGAGATTGACCTGGATTGCTCGTATATCGACTCAATTTACTTATAGCACAAGCTATATCTGGTCGTGTACAATTCATGATGTACATTAAGCAACCCAACACACGAGCATAATCCAATTATGATATGCTTTGGGCTTTGTTCTTTGCTAATGCAAGATTCACGTCAATTGGAGTCTTTGCAACTTTAAAGCCCAAGTGCTTGAATTTTTCAAGTACTGTCTTATAATAACGAGATTGTGACAATGCCAGACCTTGAGAAGTCTTATGGATCTTAATTCCCAGAATTAAATCAGCAACTCCTAAGTCTTTCATATCAAACTTGCCAGTTAGCATGCGCTTAGTCGCATTTATGTTGGCAATGTCATGTCACGACCCTAGTTCGCCCTCCGTGAACTATCGTGATGGCACCTAGTCTCTACGACTAGGTAAGCCTAACAAATACGGAAAACAACAAATCTTGCGGAATAAATAATCAAAAGCTGAATAACTGAAAGAAATAGTATTTAAATGCTGCTTGGCATATACACACAACTTCCAAAGTCTGATACACTATCCCAAAACCCGGAAACTCACGGATCCACAAGCTGAGAAAAACACAACATAGCTCTAATCTCCAGAATGTCTAATCAAGAACATAAAGTACAGAAGGGCTAAACACTAAATGCAAGAGTAAAAAGAGACTCCTCGGTCTGCGGACGCGGCAGATATACCTCGAAGTCCCGTAGAATTGCCTCGCCTCAAGAATGATAAGCCTGAGTAAAGGTACCTGGATCTGCACATGAAAAACATGCGCAGGAAGGGCATGAGTACACCATAGGGGTACTCAATAAGTGCCAAGCCTAACCTCGGTTGGGTAGTGACGAGGAAGGTTAGGGCCCTACTGAGGTTAAATAAGATATAAGGTTTAACAGTGTGAAATAACAGTGTAAGTGAGTAACACAAGATATAAAGGGCAGCAACAACTATCACAGAGGCAAGTAAAACACAGTAAAAGAACACAACTCAGCTCCAAGATAACATCCGGGGATCTCCCAGGATACCGTCATGTAGTCCCCAAATATAAATATCATCTCCAGTGGATCTCCCGAGTGCAGTCCCGTAGTCCAACGCATAAATGTGCAGGGGGATCTCCCGGAATACAATTCCGTAGTCCCAAAGTAAACATACAGGGGAACTCGTGGGATACCGTCCCGTAGTCCCAAAGTAAAAGTGCAAGGGGATCTCCCGGAATACCGTTCTGTAGTCCCAAAGTAAATACACAGCAACAACAAGAATTCAATCCAATCAATTTCATATCAAAGTGAAGTAGGAAATCCTAACCTAGCATGATTCACGTAATACAATTAAGGCAGTTAAGGCAAATAGAGCAATTTAGTCAAGTAGACATGTTTCTCTAAGCTACAACACGTTTAATGTCCAAATAGTGTAAGCAAGAAAAGGAAGAACACAATTCAAGGCTATTTTTAAAGAAAAACCGGATTTCCAACAATTAGCACAAGTACGCGCTCGTCACCTCATGTACGAGGCATTTCAATTACGACAATATCAATCCTAAGGGGAAAAGTCCCCCACACAAGGTTAGACAAGCCACTTACCTCGAACAAGTGCAAGTCAACCCGAAACCACGCCTTTGCCACGAGTATCCGACTCCAAATGGCCCAAATCTATTCAATTAAGTTTCATAATGTAAATAACACTTCAAGTAACTGATTCTATAATTAAATTCTAAGCTAATACGCAAAATTAGGTAAAATGACCAAAACGCCCCTCAGGCCCACATCTCGGAATTGGATAAAATTTATATTTTCAGAAACCTCGAACTCTCATGAGTCTAAACATAACAAGAACACTGAAATCGGACTCGAAATGACCCCTCAAATCCTCATCTAAAGGCCTCTTAAACTCAAGCCCTAATTACCCATTTTTCCCAAATTTCTCATCACTACTTAGGTCTTTAATCACATAAAAACGAGTTATGAAGTCAAGGATGTTACCTCCAAGTGATTCCCCTTTGTTTTCCTCAAAAATCTCTCTCAAAAGCTTCAAACCCGGATGAAAATGGTGAAAGAATGGCTCAATTTCGCGAAGGCAACTATTTATATGTTCTGCCCAGCTAATTCCGCATTTGCGGACCTGGGACCGCATCTGCGACTTTCATTAATTGACCAGAAATCCGCATCTGCGATTACCCTTTCGCAGATGTGCCACCTCTTCTGCGGTATTCCTTCCGCATCTGCGGAACCTGAAGGAAAGGCAAAAATCCGCTTCTGCGGTCTCCTTAGCTGCATCTGCGGTCCCCAAACCGCAGATGCGAAAATACCAGAAGCAGCAAAAAAATACAGCAGCTGCTACATTTCCTCAACTCCCCGTTAACCATCCGAAATCACCACGAGGCCCCCGGGACCTCAACCAAAAGCACAAACATCACCGAATGACATAACGGAACTACTGTAACTCTCGGAATTCCGTTCCGACCCTCGGATCAAAATCTCACTATCGAACCGGAAACTTCAAAATTCGACCTTTCGGCACTTCAAGCCTAAATTAGCTACAGACCTCCAAAACACAATCCGACCACGCCCCTAAACCTGAAAACACCTAAAGAAGCTAACGAAACCATCGAATTTCCATTCCGAGGCCGTCTTCACGCTGTTCTGACTACGGGCAACTTTCCAATACCTAAGCTCTCATTTAGGGACTAAGTGTCCCAAAACTCTCCGAAACTCAAAACCGAACATCCCAGCAAATCAAAATAGCAGAAATAAACTTGGGGAAAGCAGTTAATAGGGGATCGGGGCATAAATTCCAAAAACGACCGGCCGGGTCGTTACATCCTCCCACACTCAAACATTCGTTCGTCCTCGAACGAGCACAAAGACATACCTGAAGTAGTGAAAAGATGAGGGTACTGGCTGCGCATATCCTGCTCGGTCTCCCAGGTCGCCTCCTTGACCGGCTGACCCCGCCACCGAACCTTCACCGATGCAATGTTCTTTGACCTCAGATTCCTAACCTGCCTGTCCAATATTGCCACTAGCTCCTCAACATAAGATAGATCCTTCTCCAACTGGACTGAGCTGAAATCCAACACGTGCGACGGATCACCGTGATACCTCTGGAGTATCGAAACATGAAATACCGGATGAACTCCTGCCAAGCTGGGAGGTAAGGCAAGCTCGTAAGCAACCTCCCCAACACGCCTCAATATCTCAAAAGGGACAATAAACCTCAAACTCAACTTCCCCTTCTTCCCAAATCTCACAACGCCCTTCATGGGCGAAACCCGAAGCAGAACCCGCTCTCCAACCATATAGGAAACATCACGAACCTTCCGGTCCGCGTAACTCTTCTGTCTGGACTGGGCTGTACGGAGTCTATCCTGAATCACCTTGACTCTCCCCAAAGCATCCTGAACCAAGTCTGTGCCCAATAATCTGGCCTCACCTGGCTCGAACCAACCCACTGGAGATCTACATCGCCTACCATATAAGGCCTCGTACGGTGCCATCTGAATGCTGGACTGATAGCTGTTGTTGTAGGCAAACTCCGCCAATGGCAAGAACTGATCCCAAGAACCCCCAAACTCAATCACACACGCACGGAGCATATCCTCAAGAATCTGAATAGTGCGCTCGGACTGTCCGTCCGTCTGAGGGTGAAATGCTGTGCTCAACTCCGCCCGAGTAACTAACTCCTATTGTACGGCTCTCCAGAACTGCGATGTGAACTGAGTACCTCTGTTTGAAATGATGGAAACTGGAATACCATGCAGACGGACAATCTCCCGGATATATATCTCCGCCAACTGCTCCGAGGAATAGGTAGTACACACAGGGATGAAATGCGCTGACTTGGTCAGCCGATCCACAAATAACCCAAATGGCATCGAACTTCCTCAAAGTCCGTGGGAGCCCAGAGACGAAGTCCATGGTGATTCGCTCCCACTTCCACTCCGGAATCTCTATCTGCTGAAGCAATCCACCCGGTCTCTGGTGATCATACTTCACTTGCTGACAATTAAGGCACCGAGCTACAAACCCAACTATATCCTTCTTCATCCGCCTCCACCAGTAGTGCTGCCTCAAATCCTGGTACATCTTCGCGGCACCCGGATGAATGGAATACCGCAAACTATGGGCCTCCTCTAGAATCAACTCTCGAAGCCCATCAACATTGGGTACACAAACTCGACCTTGCATCCTCAGTACTCCATCAGCACCAATAGTCACATCTCGAGCATCGCCATGCAACACTTTGTCCTTGAGGACAAACAAATGAGGGTCATCAAATTGACGCTCCCGGATACGATTAAACAAGGAAGACCGAGAGACCACACAAGCTAGAACCCAACTAGGCTCCGAAAGATCCAATCTCACAAACTGGCTGGCTAAGGCATGAACATCCATCGCCATAGGCCTCTCTGCTGCTGGTAAATAAGCCAAACTCCCCAAACTCTCTGCCTGGCGGCTCAAAGCATCAGCCACCACATTAGCCTTGCCCGGGTGATACAAGATAGTGATATCATAATCCTTCAGCAGCTCTAGCCATCTCCTCTGATGCAAATTAAGGTCCTTCTGCTTGAACAGATGCTGCAAACTCTGGTGATCAGTATATATCTCACAAAGCACACCATACAAGTAATGACGCCAGATCATCAAGGCATGAACAATGGCAGCTAACTCAAGATCATGGACAAGATAATTCTTCTCATGTATCTTCAACTGTCTGGACGCGTAGGCAATCACCCTACCGTCCTGCATCAATACCACTCCAAGGCCAACTCTCGAGGCATCACAATAGACAGTATAAGACCCCGAACCGGTAGACAATATCAAAACTGGGGCTGTAGTCAGGGCTGTCTTGAGCTTCTGAAAGCTCTCCTCTCACTCTTCCGTCCACTAGAACGGAGCACCCTTCTGGATTAGTCTGGTCATAGGTGCTGCAATAGATGACAACCCCTGAACAAATCGATGGTAATAACCCGCCAAGCCAAGAAAACTACGGATCTCTGTAGCTGAGGATGGTCTGGGCCAACTATGCACGGCCTCCACTTTCTTCAGATCCACCTGAATACCCTCTCTCGAGACCACATGACCCAAGAACGCCACAGAATCCAGCCAAAACTCACATTTTGAGAACTTAGCATACAGCTTCTTCTCTCTCAAGGCCTGGAGCACTGTCCTCAGGTGCGCTCATGATCTTCCCGACTTCGGGAATATACCAGAATGTCATCAATAAAAACGATCACGAATAAATCAAGATATGGCTGGAAAACACTATGCATCAGATGCATGAAGGTTGCTGGGGCATTAGTCAGCCCAAATGACATAACAAGGAACTCGTAATGACCATACCGAGTCCTGAAGGCAGTCTTCGGGATATCTGGCTCCCGAATCTTCAACTGATGATAGCCTGAACGCAAGTTAATCTTAGAAAACACACAAGCACACTGCAACTGGTCGAACAGGTCATCAATATGAGGCAAAGGGTAGCAGTTCTTCACTATCACCTTATTCAACTGGCGGTAATCAATACACATGCGCATAGAACCATCCTTCTTCTTCACAAATAACACAGGAGCACCCCAAGGCGATACACTGGGCCGAATGAAACCCTTATCAAGTAATTCCTGCAATTGCTCCTTCAACTCCTTCAACTCAGGAGGAGCTATACAATACGAAGGGATAGAAATGGGCTGAGTTCCCGGCAACAGATCAATACCAAAATCAATGTCTCTATCGGGTGGCATGCCCGGAAGATCAGCTGGAAACACATCAGAGAAATCTTGTACCACTGGGACTAAATCAACAGAAGGAGTATCCATACTGGCATCTCTCATATAAGCTAAGTACGCATCATAACCTTTCTCAACCATACGCTGAGCCTTAAGGAAAGAAATCACTCTACTGGGAGTGTGACCTAAAGCACCCCTCCACTCAATACGCGGTACACCTGGCATGGCCAGTGTCACGGATTTGGTGTGACAATCAAGAATAACATAATGGGACGACAACCAGTCCATGCCCAAGATAATGTCAAAATTAACCATGCTGAGCAATAATAAGTCGGCTCTGGTCTCAAAACCACCAAGCATAACCAAACATGACCAGTAAACGCGGTCCACAACAAGAGAATCTCCCACAGGAGTAGAAATATAAACTGGGGAACTCAAAGAATCCCGAGGTACACCCAAATGTGGGGCAAAGTAAGAAGACACATAAGAATAAGTAGAGCCTGGATCGAATAGAACCGATGCATCTCTGTGACAGACCAAGATAGTACCTGTAATGATAAAATCGGAGGCGACAACCTCAGTACGAGCTGGAAGAGCATAATATCTGGCCTGCCTCCCCCTCAAGGGCGACCTGTACCTCCCCGACCTCCACCCCTGGCTGGCTGGGCCGGTGGAGTAGCAACTGGCGCTGGGACCATAGCCTGACAGCTTTGTGGGGCCTGTTGTGGCTGAGGAGTCTGCGGAGGTGCACCCCTCCTGAGTCTGGGGCAATCGCTCACCATATGGCGTGTGTCACCACACTCAAAGCAAGCTGTGGGAGGACGTGGCGGCTGTGACTGGCTCGGGCCAAGTCTGCTGGACTGACCACTGGAAGCACCCCATGTAGGAGGCGCACTAAAGACTGGAGGTGTATACTAAGGCTCCTGAGGCCTAGGTGGAGCTGGAATACCACTGGCTGCTGGAAGAGCTGAATGAACCGGGCGACCCATATGACCCCTACCATGACGACCTGCAGTTGGGGCACGTGCACCAAAATAATGGCCCGACTCTCGAGACCTCTTGGCCTCCCTCTCCTCTCTCTCCCTAGCATGCATACCCTCAATCCTCCTAGCAATGCTCACCACCTGCTGATAAGGAATATCTATCTCCAACTCACGAGCCATACTAGACCTGATACTGGGAATGAGCCCATCAATAAATCGATGAACCCTCTCGCGAATAGTAGAAACCAAGGCTGGTGCATGTCTAGCCAAGCTAGTGTAACGGACAGCATACTCTGAGACAGTCATAGTACCCTGGCGCAAAAACGTCGTCTAGGCGTTCCCTGTTGCTCCGATCTCCCCTACGCCTAGGACGTTGTCTGGGCCAAGAGCCATAGTTAGTTGCTGTTTCCATTTGGTTGTTTCTTCCTCGTTGTTGATACCGACAAGACCCAGCCAGATGATGTCTCCTGGTTGGTAGTGAGAGGACTCTTAGTACCTGCATACCCAAAAGAGAGCGCTGGTTAAAAAACAATCATTTGATTTTCTTTCTTGCTCTCCCTTAGCAGCGGGAAAGGAGTCTATCTATCTGCCTAGCTTTGGTAGATTTCCCCCATCAAACTCTGTGCGCCATGCGTCCCTGAGGCTCTGAGGGACAAACTCTCTCAGGAACAGATCTAAAAACTGGGTCCAAGTCAATGAAGCAGCCTCGTCCGGACTGTCTAACTCATAGGTGCGCCACCACTAATAGGCGGCTCCTCAAAGCTGGAAAGTAGTGAAGGAAACCCCGCTCGATCCTGATATACCACTCCTCCAGAAATCCCAAGGCATCATCTGATGCTAATCCACTGAACACCGGAGGATCATACTTCTTGAACCTCTCAAGTCTTCGTTGCTCATCCTCTGAAGCAGCTGCCCTATCCTCGGGCTGAACTTGCACTGCAGGCGGTACAGGAATAATCTCTGGGACCTGATCAACATGCACTCGCTGCTCGGGAGTGCGGGCGGCGGGAGTCTGTGCTCCTCCCCCGACCTGGGATGTGGCTGCGGCAAGGGGAAGCAACCTTGCCTGAGCCAAAGTGGTGGACATGCTTATGAACTGTGCTAGAGTCTCTTGAAGAGCTGGAGTAGTAGCAGCAGTAGGCGTATCAAGGGCCTAGACTTCAGCTGGAACTGCTGGTGGTACCTCGGCGGCAGCTCGCGCAGGTGCTCTGTCTGCACCACGTGCGCGTCCTCGACCTCTACCCAGGCCTCTGACGGCTGTAGTAGGGGGCACGGGTGCCTGATCGTCGCGGGCAGCACGTGTCCTCACCATCTGTGAGAGAATAGAAGACAGAAGTTTAGATTTGTGATGTCAAAATATCGCACGACAAGCAAATCAAATGAAGTGGAAATTTTTCCTAACAGTTACATAGCCTCTCGTAGATAAGTATAGACGTCTCCATACCGATCAGCGAGACTCTAATAAACTGGCTTGTGATCTGTGACTCCTATGAACCTAGAGCTCGGATACCAACTTGTCACGACACCAGTTCGCGCTCCGTGAACTATCGTGACTGCACCTAGTCTCTACGACTAGGTAAGCCTAACAAATGCGGAAAATAACAAATCTTGCAGAATAAATAATCAAAAGCCGAATAACTGAAAGAAATAGTATTTAAATGCTGCTTGGCATATACACACAACTTCCAATGTCTGATACACTATCCCAAAACCCGAAACTCACGGATCCACAAGCTGAGAAAAACACTACATAGCCCTAATCTCCGGAATGTCTAATCAAGAACATAAAGTACAGAAGGGCTAAACACTAAATGCAAGAATAGAAAGAGACTCCTCGGTCTGCGGACGCGACAGATATACCTCGAAGTCCCGTAGAATCGCCTCGCCTCAAGAATGATAAGCCTGAGTAGAGGTACCTGGATCTGCACATGAAAAACATGCGCAGGAAGGGCATGAGTACACCACAGCGGTACTCAATAAGTGCCAAGCCTAACCTCGGTTGGGTAGTGATGAGGAAGGTCAGGGACCTACTGAGGATAAATAAGACATAAGGTTTAATAGTGTGAAATAACAGTGTAAGTGAGTAACACCAGATATAAAGGGCAGCAACAACTATCACAGAGGCAAGTAAAACACAGTAAAAGAACACAACTCAGCTCCAAGATAACAACCGGGGATCTCCTAGGATACAGTCCTGTAGTCCCCAAATATAAATATCATCTCCAGTGGATCTCCCGGGTGTAGTCTCGTAGTCCAACGCATAAATGTGCAGGGGGATCTCCCGGAATACAATTCCGTAGTCCCAAAGTAAACATACAGGGAAACTCTCGGGATACCGTCCCGTAGTCCCAAAGTAAAAGTGCAGGAGGATCTCCCGGAATACCGTTCCGTAGTCCCAAAGTAAATACACAGCAACAACAAGAATTCAACCCAATCAATTTCATATCAAAGTGAAGCAGGAAATCCTAACCTAGCATTATTCACGTAATACAATTAAGGCAGTTAAGGCAAATAGAGCAATTTAGTCAAGTAGACATGTCTCTCTAAGCTACAGCAGGTTTAATGTCCAAACAGTGTAAGCAAGAAAAGGAGAACACAATTCAAGAAGTCAACCCGAAACCACGCCTTTGCCACGAGTATCCGACTCCAAATGGCCTAAATCTATTCAATTAAGTTTCATAATGTAAATAACACTTCAAGTAACTGATTCTATAATTAAATTCTAAGCTAATACGAGAAATTAGGTAAAATGACCAAAATGCCCCTCAGGCCCACGTCCCTGAATTGGATAAAATTTACATTTTAAGAAACCTCGTACTCTCACGAGTCTAAACATAACAAGAACACTGAAATCGGAGTCCAAATGACCCCTCAAATCCTCATCTAAAGGCCTCTTAAACTCAAGCCCTAATTACCCATTTTCCCCAAATTTCTCATCACTAATTAGGTCTTTAATCACATAAAAACGAGTTATGAAGTCAAGGACGTTACCTCCAAGTGATTCCCTTTTGTTTTCCTCAAAAATCTCTCTCAAAAGCTTCAAACCCGGATGAAAATGGTGAAAGAATGGCTCAATTTTGCGAAGGCAACTATTTATATGTTCTGCCCAGCTAATTCCGCATTTGCGGACCTGGGACCGCATCTGCGGTCCCGCTTCTGCGACTTTCATTAATTGACAAAAATCCGCATCTGCGATTACCCTTTCGCAGATGCGCCACCGCTTCTGCGGTATTCCTTCCGCATCTGCGGAACCTGAAGGAAAGGCAAAAATCCACTTTTGCGGTCTCCTTAGCCGCTTCTGCGGCGCCGCATCTGTGGTCCCCAAACCGCAGATGCAAAAATACCAGAAGCAGCAAAAAAATACAACAGCTGCTACATTTCCTCAACTCCCCGTTAACCATCCGAAATTACCCCGAGGCCCCCAGGACCTCAACCAAAAGCACAAACATCACTAATACCTTATTCAAACTTGTACCAATCTTCAAAACACTCCAAACAACATCAAAATAACCAAAACACATCGGATTCAAGCCTAAGTTTCTAAAATCCTCCGAATTCCGCTTTTGATCGAAAACCCAACCAAACCACGTCCGAATAACCTGAAATTTTGCACACACATCCCAAATGACATAACGGAACTACTGTATCTCTCGAAATTCCGTTCCGACCCTCAGATCAAAATCTCACTATCGAACCGGAAACTTCAAAATTCGATCTTTCAGCACTTCAAGCCTAAATTAGCTACGGACCTCCAAAACACAATCCAACCATGCCCCTAAATCCGAAATCACCTAACGGAGCTAACGAAACCATCGGATTTCCATTTCGAGGCCGTCTTCACACTGTTCCGACTACGGGCAACTTTCCAACACCTAAGCTCTCATTTAGGGATTAAGTGTCCCAAAACTCTCCGAAACTCAAAACCGAACATCCCGGCAAATCAAAATAGCAGAAATAAACTTGGGGAAAGCAGTTAATAGGGGATCGGGGCATAAATTCCAAAAATGACCGGCCGGGTCGTTACATGTCATTACTCATTATCAGCATATCATCCACATATAAGCAAACAATGACTATGTGATTTGGAACATTTTTAATGTACACACATTTATCACATTCATTTATTCTAAAACCTTTTGACAACATTGTTTGGTCAAATTTCGCATGCCATTGTTTGGGTGCTTGTTTTAGTTCGTAAAGGGACTTAACAAGTCTACATACCTTATTTTCTTTACCTGGAACCATAAACCCTTCAGGTTGTTCCATGTAAATTTCTTCCTCCAACTCTCCATTTAAGAAGGCTGTCTTAACACCATTTGATGAATTTCAAGACCATAAACTGCAGCTAACGCTACTAACGTTCGTATGGACGTAATTCTTGTAACTGGAGAGTATGTATCGAAATAGTCAAGACCTTCTCGTTGTCTATACCCTTTGACCACAAGTCTTGCCTTAAATTTGTCAATTATCATCTTTCATTTTCCTCTTAAAGATCCATTTAGAACCCAACAGTTTATTTCCAGGAGGAAGATCAACCAATTCCCATGTATGGTTGTTCAGTATGGATTCTATTTCACTATTGACTGCCTCTTTCCAAAATAATAATTCCGAAGAAGACAAGCTTCTTTAAATGTTTGAGGCTCATTTTCCAATAAGAAAGTCACAAAATCTGGTCCAAATGAAGTAGACGTTCTTTGACGTTTACTACGTCTTGGATCCTCCTGGTTAAGTGTACTTTCTTTTGTTTATTCATGAGGTCGTTTAGATCCTTCACCAATTGACTCACATTCCTTTTTATACGGATATATATTTTCAAAGAACTCAGCATTACCTGATTCTATAAGCGTATTATTATGAATGTCGAGATCTTCTTATTTATGAACCAGAAATCGATATGCTTTACTATTAGTCGCATATCCTATGAAAACACAATCAACGGTTTTCGGTCCTATTTTTACCCTTCAGGGTTTAGGAACTTGCTCTTTTGCCAAACACCCCCACACTTTAAAATAATTCAAGTTGGGCTTCCTTCCTTTCCATTTTTCATATGGAATGGATTGTGTTTTTCTATGGGGTACTCGATTAGTATTCGGCTAGCCGTAAGAACAGCTTCCCCCCACAAGTTCTGTGGCAAACCAGAACTTATCAATAAAGCATTCATCATCTCCTTGAATGAACGATTCTTTCTTTCTGCAATCCCATTGGATTGGGGCATGTAAGGGGCCGTTGTTTGATGAATAATTCCATATTATAAACATATTTGTTCAAAAGGAGATTCATATTCACCACCCCTATCACTTCTTATCATTTTGATTTTCTTGTTAAGTTGCGTTTCAACTTCATTTTTGTATTGCTTGAATGCGTCTATTGCTTCATCTTTACTATTAAGTAAGTAAACATAGCAATATCTAGTACTATCGTCAACAAAAGTTATGAAATACTTCATTCCACCGCGAGATGGTATTGACTTCATATCACAAATATCTGTGTGAATTAAGTCTAAAGGATTTGAATTCCTTTCAACTGAGTTATAAGAATGTTTAACATACTTAGATTCCACACATACTTGACATTTTGATTTGCCACATTCAAACTTAGGCAATACTATCAAATTAATCATTTTCCGTAAGGTTTTATATTTGACATAACCCAAACGTATATGCCATAATTCATTTGAGTCAAGTAAGTAAGACGAAGCTGAAATTTTATTATTATTTTCAACAACCATTACATTCAGCTTGAAAAGGCCCTCGATGAGGTAACCTTTTCCTACAAACATCTCGTTCTTACTTATTACAACCTTATCGGATACAAATACATATTTAAAATCATTCTTAACAAGAAGTCCAGTAGAGACTAAACTCTTCCTAATCTCGGGAACATGAAGGATGTTGTTCAAAGTCACCACTTTGCCGGAAGTCATTTTGAGAAATATCTTCCCACATCCTTCAATCTTGGCCTTTGAGGCATTTCCCATTGAAATCGTCTCATCGGGTCCAATAGGAGCATAAGTAGCAAAAGCTTCTCTAACATCACAAACATGGCGAGTGGCTCCAGAATCAATCCACCACTCTTTAGGATTGCCCACCAAGTTGCATTCGGAAAGTATGGCACATAAGTCATCAACATCATCATGCTTTTCAACCATGTTTGCTTGACCCTTCTTCTTGTCTTTCTTCGGAGCACGACACTCCGTAGATTTGTGTCCGGTTTTTCCACAGTTGTAGCAGTTTCCACTGAACCGCTTCTTGCTTAGGTTATATTTCTGTCCAGAAGCCTTCTTCCTCTTTTTGTTCTCGTCAACAATATTTGCTCCCATTATTGTTGAGTTTCCACGGCCTCTCTTTTTCGTAGCTTTGTTGTCCTCTTCGATTCTCAACCGAACAATGAGATCTTGAAGGGACATCTCCTTGCGTTTGTGTTTCAAGTAGTTTTTGAAGTCCTTCCACAAAGGAGGCAACTTCTCAATCATCGCTGCTACTTGGAATGCTTCATTGATGACAAGACCTTCAATGAAATTTCTGTTAGTAAAAATACTAAGATTACTACTTTCAACATCATATTTATTTGATATATACCTTCAGCAAGGAGATCGTGAATAATCACTGGCAATTCCTGAACTTGGGTAATAACAGACTTGCTATCTACCATTTTGTAGTCCAAAAACTTTGCAGCAACGAACTTCTTCAACCCGGCATCCTCGGATTTGTATTTCTTTTCAAGCGCAGTCCACAGTTCCTTTGACGTTTCCACGCCATTGTAGACGTTATACAAAGCATCCTCCAACCCGCTTAGAATATAATTCTTGCACAAAAGAATCTGAATGCTTCCATGCCTCAATCACGAGAAAGTGTTCAGTTTCTGGAGTTTCATCGGACAACACAGGAACATCTTCCTTGATGAACTTCTGGAGACTTAGAGTAGTCAAGTAGAAGAACATCTTTTGCTGCCAGCGCTTGAAATCAATTTCGAAAAATTTTTCGGGTTTCTCCGCCGCTGCCAATGCTGCCGGTGTCGTTCGGCTTGTTGAGGCATTGGCAGTCACCATTGGAACAGCTTGGTTCACATTATCATTAGTCATTTCTGTAAAAGAATGACACAAACGTTAAAATCACGTAGATTTTAATAGAGTACAAAACCACACAGGTTTTACTCTCCAGAAACAGTGAGTACAAATACAAAAAATACTCAAATTCCTTAAGCTTGTTAGTAAACTGTATTTGTAAACTAATTCTGGAAAAAAACAAAGTAGAATAATATATAAACAGAAAACGTAAAGAAATAGAAATCAATTCGAGCCCACTGAATTCACAGTGTTTCCTTAAGGAATTTAATCCCCTCCTAGTACCCAAGGTTATGGATTATTTCCTCCCAGGATAGAACAAATTACACACTGGTGTAGTGGTACTTCAAACCCCAGTGTTTCAGCGAACACAAAGTTCAGTAGCAAATCACACTTACTGTTGCTTTGTTTGATGTTAAAAGTATGCAGAAGAAGGAGGAGAAACTCAGAAAATCGTATGGAAATTCTGAGCAGAATAGCCTTGTATTTATAGCCAAAGTTGGGCTGGAATCTGAAGAGGTGGACCTCTTCAGAATGGCTGTTTATGCAAAACGTCCACAGCATAAATGCCATAACATAAATGGTTATTTACTCAACAATAAAGAGGGAAAATAGAGAGGAAAAATTGAAGGGTGGTTAATTTTCTGTTACAAAAAACAGAAAACTGAAATTTGGATAGCTGAATTGGATTTAATATTAATATTTATTTTAATATTAATATTTTGTTATTAAAACAAATATTTAATAACATTTCTGTTAATATTTTACTATTAGCAAATAAATTTGGTCCAAAAATTAATCAATCGATTGATCATATGACCAAATCCAAATCCAAATCCGAAGCCGAACCGAGCCGAGCTGAGCGAGCGAGCGACGACGGCGACGACGGCGCGAGGCTTGCCTTCTTCTCAACTCTTTATGATCTAGAAGAAGAGCAATTGCTTATATACACATCAAAAATCTTTTCCTCTTCCAATATGTGACAATGTCCCTTTGCCAACGGGGGATACTTAAAATTTTACTCAAAAATTTTATTTCCCTCGATTTCCCATTCACCCTCTTTTAAGTATTTAATATAATTAAATACATAAAACTCAACAGTTTGACTCGGCACGGAGTTTAAGAAAAAAGAAGAAACTTTTAAAACTTGTGGTCTTAAAACCTTAAGGGGTAAAAGGTTTGTGGGGCCATGAAATTTTTGTGGCTATAAAAGCTTCTCATTAAGGGTAAATGGGTAAAATAAAGAGTTTAAAGTTGAATCTTTTCAAAATTTAGAAATATGTCATTTGTTTTGGAACTGACTAAAAAGGAAAGTACCTTATCTAATATGAAACGGAGGGAGTAATAATTTGCATAAAAACTGTACCCTATATGCTGCGCGGTAGGGGTGGACATCGGTCAGTTCGGTTCGGTTATGAATATTATTAGTTTTGCCTATCAGTTATCGGTTTACAAATATCATAACCCGATAACCAAACCGATAAGATATCGGTTATCGGTTAGTCGATCATCGATCATTATCGGCTCGGTTATCTGTTTACCCGATAAGATAAAACAACTAAAACATTTTCGCAATGTATAAAATTGTTTCGGTATAAAACTGTTTTAGCAAAACTGTTTTGCTAAAACAGTTTTATAAGACTTTAAGAACTGTTTTGCTAAAACTCTTTTCATAACTGTTCTATTTTACAAGAATTTAAATTTACTGCAACATCCAATAAAATAAACAGTAACCAATGTTTCTATCTATCATTCTTCAACCCAAAAAATAAAAACAAAAATCCCAATAGCAGTCAGTGACGATGAAAAAACAGAATATCAGTCATATTTTCACTTCGACACTTTCTACAAGTACAAGGGATCTAAATGAATAACAAATACAAGTGTTTGCCACGATGCACATGTTTGTGATGCAATTTTTGTAAATGTCAAATGAAAAAGTGAGAAGTTGAGTCACTACCCTTCGACTGCTTTGAAGACTGAGAAATCTCACTTTAGCTTTCAAACAAACTAAGAAAAATCCAGGGCCATAATGCTTTCAAACAAACAAAGAAAAAGATGAAGGTGAAGCAACTAAAAACTTACACGAAGAATCAAGATGAAGTTGAAGAATGCGGCTGAGAAATGCGACTGAAGAGTGAAGTGAAGATGCGACTGAAGAATCTGATGGATCTGAGAAATGAAGTGAAGATGCAACTGAAGAGTGAAAGAAAGAAGTTGAGAAATGCGACTGACGCCGGCCTGAGTCTTGAGGGGCTGACTGGTGAAGGCGTGAGGCGGAGAAACTGAGAACGAATAGGGAAATCAAAGGGTGAACTATGACTTATGAAACCCTAGTATGTATATACTTAAGGGTAAACTAGTAAATTTAGTTAATCCTTTGTCACGACCCAAACCCCGCTCCGGTCGCGATGGCGCCTCTCGTGAAGACAAGGCCAGCCAACCAACCCAAATTGCCTTTTTCAAAATTAGATAAACATGAATAATCAATATAAAAGATGATTCAATAACATAACTTAGCGGAAGTACAACCCAAACACAGCCCAAACCGGGGTGTCACAAGTCACGAGCATCTATAAGAGTGTAATTACATCTACAAGGTCTTAAAAATACACTGAATAGGAATAATGAACAACAGGGAGAGAAACGATGCTGCGAACGCTGGCAGTCACCTCGCTAAACTCCTACAGCTCTGCCTCCACACAGCCAATACCCGCTACCGGATAAATAAATACCTGCATCTGCACACAAGGTGCAGGGAATAAAGTGAGTACTCCAACTAAGTGAGTAATAAAGGTAAATAACAACTGAGCAGTAAGAAATCACGTAAAGCAACCAACATGCTGTATAGAAGCAGTGCACAATCCTTTGAGAAAAGCAGTGAAGCTGTGAAATCCTTAGAAATATCTTGGCTCAGTTTAAATCTCTTTTGAAAATGATCTTTTCAACAGTTACGAAATGATTTCAAAACAGTTAGTACCGATAAGCACAGAAGATCCGCCCCTCGGGCACAAATACCACAACATAACAGGTAAAAAGGCAAGTAAATATGCAAGTGAGCAAAATAAAAGTTCGCCCCTCGGGCAATATCTCAAAACAGTACCAGCCCCTCGGGCTCACTCTCAGAACACTCTCAGCCCCTCGGGCTCTCTCTCTCAGATCGCTCTCAGAATAGTATCAGCCCCTCGGCTCAGTATCAGTCACTCAGCATAGTATCAGCCCTTCGGGCTCACTCTCAGATCATATGGGTACCCGCACCCACTGTGGGTGTGCAGACTCCGGAGGGGCCCCTTATGGCCCAAGCGCTATATCAACATAAGGCCTGAAAGCCTTCTTACATCACTCATAAAGCCTGAAAACCTCCTCACATCACTCACAAGGCCTGAAAGCCTCCTCACGTCATTCAAGCCACCTCGTGGCATATAAACGTATCTCAGGCCCTCGGCCTCATATCACTCAGCATATCCTCACATATGGCCCTCGGCCTCACTCAGTCCAGAAATCATCACAAGCCCCTCGGGCATTTGTAAAACAGTAGTTCTCAGCCAAAAATATCATTTAGAAATATCATTTAAGTTTCAAATCTGTATAAAAGTGGCTGAGTTTCTAAAACAATAAGTATCACCAGGACTGAGTTTCAATATGAGTCAAAACAGTGAGGAAATAGTGATAAAATTCCCCGAAGGGTTCAAATAATTGTCACGAAGCCCAAATATGGCAATCAGCCCAAATCATGATGATAACAAATCAGTTTCAGTCAAATATGCAGTAAAATCATCAATCGGGACGGACCAAGTCAAAATCCCCAATAGTAAAAGACCACGCGCTCATCATCCAGCGTGTGTCTCACCTCAATATAGCACTCCGATGTGCAATCCGGGGTTTGAAACCCTCAGGATATCATTTACAATCATTACTCACCTCGAACCGGCGAAATCTCTAGCTCGCGACGCCTTTGCTCCTCAAATCGGCCTCCACGCGCGTCGAATCTACCCAAAATCAGAGCGAATACATCACAATATGCTAAGGGAACAAAGCCCAAGCGAAAACAATCAATTACAGGCACAAATCCCGGAACTCAAAAATTTTCACATCAACGGATTCCTTATCCCGCCACGAGTCTTTACATGTCAAAAACTCTCAAATCCGACCTCAAATGGCCCTTCAGATTCCAATTTAAAAATCTCAAAAGTCAAGCCCTAGTTTCTTCCATTTATAGTTAAATTTCCATGAATATCTAGGTGGATTTCACAACAAAAACAAGTATTGAGACCAAGATTCTTACCTCAAGTCGATTCCTCTTAAATCCCTCTTTCATTTCCTCCAAAAATCTCCAAAAACGGGCAGCCATGGGTGAAAATAGACCCAAAATCGCGAACAAGATGACTTTAAAACATTCTGCCCAGCTACAGGATTTTCTTCTTCGCGAACGCGGTCCAACTCTCGCGAACGCGTGGCACAAGATTACATTGACAAACTTTTACCTTACGCGAACGCGACACGCCCGCCGCGAACGCGATGCTTCCACCACCTTGACCTTCGTGAACGCGCCACTTCCAACGGCGAACGCGATGACTAACTGACCATCAGACCCAATCTCTCCTACGCGATCGCGTATAAACACTCGCGAACGCGATGCTGCCTCTCACAACCCTTCGCGAACGCGGCATGGACCCTCGCGAACGCGTAGCTCACAACACTCAGCCCTTCGCGAACGCGAGCTCCCCTTCGCGAACGCGAAGGCCAAAATACCTGCAACACCAGAACTGAAAATCTGCAATCTGTCAAACACAAAAATGGTCCGATCGACCACCCGAAACTCACCCGAGGCCCCCGGGACCTCAACCAAAAGCACCAACACATCCTAAAACCTCATTCAAACTTGTTCCAATCACCAAAACACCTCAAACAACATCAAAACCATCAATTCACATCGAATCCAAGCCTAAGTTTTCCAAAAATTTCCGAAACACGCATTTGATCAAAAACCCAACCAATCGGCGTCCGAATGACCTGAAATTTTGCACACACATCATAAATGACATAACGAAGCTACAGCAGCGCTCGGAATTCCATTCCGACCCTCAGATCAAAATCTCACCTATCAACCGGAATTCACCAAAATACTAACTTCGCCAAAACAAGCTAATTTCTACACCGGACCTCCAAAACCAATTCCGATCACGCTCGTAAGTCATAAATCACCCAGCGAAGCTAACCAAATCATAAAAACTCCGATCCGAGCTCGTATAGAAATAAGTCAACTCTTGGTCAACATTTCAAATTCAAAGCTTCCAACTGAGACTCTTCTTTCAAATTCCTTCCAATTTTTCTGAAACCCAAAACCAACGATCTACATCAGTCATAATACATTACACGGGGCAAGTCATGCCTGAGAACTGGCAATCAAAGTGCAAAAGCTCAAAACGACCGGTCGGGTTGTTACATCCTCCCCACTTAAACACACGTTCGTCCTCGAACGTTCCTAGAGTTGTTCTAGAAGCCAACCAATAGCATATACCCGGGGGTGCTCCCCACTTAAACTTTACCATGCATATACCCGGGGGTGCTCCCACGTCACCCTATCTCACACAGGTTCGATAACACAATATACTGAAATTTCACAATCCATCCTAGTCCATAAACCATAGAACCACATTTCCACTACCGAAATCATCCACAAGATCAAAATCTCGCATATATACTCTGAATAAACCCGAACTAGCCGTAATAACCCATGCCCGCATCCTCAGGTGCAATTATATGATGTACCACATACTCAAACACATGTAGCGATAACTTCCATTCACAGCAGCTGTCCACAACAACCAATTGCTGATTGAAAACCTCTTATCAGCTAAAGTCTCATTCCAACACTTTCATATACTGCCAACGATCAATGAAACACGTAATAAACCATAACTATTTCTCAGATCAACCATTCGTGAAGCCATTTCTCCTCTGGCAATTACCACAGCAAATTTTCGAGCCGAACCTTGATATTAACCTTCCAACATGCTGAAATCGAATCCGATCGTATTCATTAATGATCCTAACGATCTCCTCTAATTCGACACACCACTCTGGTGACATGACACATCCAGAGAGGTCTAAGCCACAACTAGCATAATACGCGCACCACTAAGCAACGGTCCGAACATACCCCATCATGAAAACAACCCAAATGAAAGAGCTGTACCTCAAGCTCGCCAGTACCACCACAACACAAGACTGAGAACCTGTCTCACATCATAGAATAGAACACACGAATCCAACCCGCACGGTCATATTTCCACGTAGCTTCACTGCAATGCGCGATCCTATCCAAACACTGCTCTACATGAGACACCTCAAGTCACTATGCTCGAAATTGACAACCACGCACAATTTGATGTCGGAAACCGAAACAAACCATTACACCCACGGTGAAACAAGTAACACATACCACGCATCCCGATAGAACATAACCAATACGCCATTCACCGAGCAACTCCCGATTACTCTTCCCGCTCGACTTCCACTACGAACCCCAACAGAACCGCACCATATGTGCCCATAACCAACAATTCATAACGTCTCGCAACACAGAAGGCAACTCATAGATCCCCAGTTTACCAACAGGCTCAATAACAATCGAATCCACATCTCCCTCAACCATACAATTCGGAGCCAACCAAGCCGACTCAAGCTAGGACACGCATCCACATTGGCCTACCAATGAACTCTTTATTAAGGAAATCCTGAATCTGTCCTCACAACTCCTCAACTCTGCCGGTGCCCTACGATACGGTGCCCGACACCAAATCAATACCGAAATCAACAACCCTATCCGGTGATATGCCCGGCCACAAGAAGCGCATCCGAAAAGTCCCTCAACACCGGAACTGAATCAATGGTAGAAACCTCTGCACTAACATCCATCACGAAGGTCCAATTAAGAAAAGCAATCCTTCCCAGCCGCCCGCTGGGTCTTTGAAATGTAAACCACTCTGCTAGAACATGATCCGACGCACCTCGCCACTCAACCCGTGGCATTTTCGGCATAGCCAACAGCGTTGACTTATCGCAATAGTCCAGAATAACACAACATGAAAACAACCAGTCTGAACCCAATATCACACCCAAGATCTAATATACCAAGCAACAAAAGGCCCGCTCGAGTCTTCAAACCCCGATAGTCACTAAACAGTGCCGATGCACACGATCTACAACCACAACATAGTCTGAATATGAGAACCTCCAGTCTCCAACTCCATGTATCGCACAAATCACCATACCTAATCCCAAATTCCGCTGTTCGAATACATATCACACCTCAAGTACCCAATCATTCTACAAAAGATATGCTAAAATTCCCTATGCCATCAAGCAAACTTGAATATCAGCAGTTGATCTAACAAGAAAGCACCGCAGTACTACCGAAGTACCATCAACTTAATCACATTGCCTTTTCTGAAACATCTACCCTCGTCAAATCGCTAGGATTAGCAATACCATTCCCTTAATCATCTGGAGATCATTCACCCTAATCATCTGAGGCTCATTACTCAAATCACCTAAAACTGCCCGTGCTGCCTAAGAATTTTATGACTTTCCATGCAGAACTGAACCGTAACCTTACACACGCAAATCTCAATCCTCCACAACATATTGCACATACCATACCACCCTAGGATAACATGAGAACTTCATCTCCCTTCCGGGCCACAAACATCTACGTACTCAACTAGTCAAGAACTTTCCATTCGATCCCATCTAGGGAAAAATCACTATACATCTCATGCTCCTCATGCCAGCAGAAATCATACATCTCTAACCATGGTAGAAATTATCAAAAACTCTACGAATCCCCTTTTGCACCAAACCGAACCATCAGAACTGACTCCCTCTAACTCAACCAAGCTACAAGCAATCCAAACCCAAGAGTATTGCCACGAAACACCTGTGAAAACCTGCCGCTTCATAAGTACTCAAGAACCGATCACATCCATTACCATGCCAATCCGGCCTACTACCAAGCTATCCCATCTATCCGAGTTCCCTTCTGACTCACCTTCAACTTGATATTCCTTCTTGCTATAATATCACAATTTCTCAACCCAGACTTACCACACGAGACCCAAGCACAAAACCACACCGTCTAAAACTCATAGGCCGCTAAATACTCTCTTAAATATCCCTAAAAGCACCACCTTCAAAATACTTTACTCCGAAGAGACTTCCTATGAATCTAAATCCGTTACCCTTACCTTCCTGATACTGATACATAGAATCCCATAATTAACATAGAAATACCACAAGTCTTAACCTTTTCCAATGGAGACTCAGTCTCTAACCACACATACAATTTTAAAATACCCAATTGTTACATGTAGAATCTTGAACACATTAGAACCATTCTCGAGAGCCATTCACTCTTCTTCAACTGTAATTTACCTGATCAAATGAACAGAACCACCCGTACCTCATTAGCATTCTGATACCGCAAGATGTAGCCTCATCTCAATACAACCAAGCAACCTCCTGCTCTATACACCGAGCATTCTTTACCAATAACCACTCAAGACATCCCGTGATTCTCTCTCTCCCCATAAAGCATAATATAACCTTTGTCGAAATATTCCTTTACTCGAGCCATTCTCAGTCTCAACTTCTGCAAGCCATAACTGATTCACTCGCACGCCTCACAATGGAACCAACATAGCACCTAACCGTGCAATCAACTAATCAACAGACTCCCCCACTTGGCTCGGAGCCATAGGTCCAGATACACTCAATAAATCATAACACTTTTACTCTATTGATGCTATAATACCATAGTGAGATTAAACTCAAATCATTTGTAAGCTTGTGAAAACACAAATCATCTAGTACTGTAAATCTCCTGCAATTCTCGCATTCCTTCCCTCAATAGTTAAGCCCACTCTCTTAAGCGACCCAATTTAGAATTTCAACACATGCTCTTCACTTGTAAATGAGATCTTCCAATAGACAACATAAGGATCACACAACCTTAGAACACTCCGCAGGAGATAACCCACCTGCTTCGCCTCCAGCTAACATTTCTGTACCTTCCACCGTCACAAGCATTACGCAGTCACTTAATCTTCCTGAGTCTGAACTCATACCGCAACATGAAATTTACTTCACTCCCAACTAGGAGACTTGAAAAGATTCTTCACACGCCCATAACTCGGAGCCACACATCCAATCACAATGGAAATCATACACTTAATAGTTCATCTATCATCCAGCAGATCTTTCTCGACACTTCCAAGTCATATAGAAATATCACGCAGTACTAACATACTCATCACATAGCTATCCAGCCGTCATTCCCACTAATAGGGACATTACCGGACATATAAGTTCAAAACACTTGCTCACACAATCAGCACCTCGGTGCTCAAGCCATAGGCAAAGATCCAGCCTCAAGTCCTCCAGATTGGCCCAACATCCAACTCACAGAGATCACATCTCACCCCTTGATCGGGGAATCACAGGCCATCAAGGCACATCTAATTCTGAGCGCTCATGTGCGCATACGAACGCGTGGAAGGAATTTTGAGAGTTACATTTCAAGCTGAATCAAGGACGCACGATAAGAATTCGAAGAATGTGAAGTTTTCCTAAAGGTTCTGCAACCTCTCGAGGATAAATACAGAGGTCTCCGTACCGATCCGCGAGACTCTACTAAACCTGCTCATGACTCGTGAGACCTAGTAACCTAGGCTCTGATACCACTTGTCACAACCCAAACCCCGCTCCGGTCGCGATGGCGCCTCTCGTGAAGACAAGGCTAGCCAACCAACCCAAATTGCCTTTTTCAAAATTAGATAAACATGAATAATCAATATAAAAGATGATTCAATAACATTACTTAGCGGAAGTACAACCCAAACACAACCCAAACAGGGGTGTCACAAGTCACGAGCATCTATAAGAGTGTAATTACATCTACAAGGTCTTAAAAATACACTGAACAGGAATAATGAACAACAGGGAGAGAAACGGTGCTGCGAACGCTGGCAGTCACCTCGCTGAACTCCTACAGCTCTGCCTCCACACAGCCAATACCCGCTACCGGGTAAATAAATACCTGCATCTGCACACAAGGTACAGGGAATAAAGTGAGTACTCAAACTCAGAGAGTAATAAAGGTAAATAACAATTGAGCAGTAAGAAATCACGTAAAGCAACCAACATACTGTATAGAAGCAGTGTACAATCCTTTGAGAAAGCAGTGAAGCTGTGAAATCCTTAGAAATATCTTGGCTCAGTTTAAATCTCTTTTGAAAATGATCTTTTCAACAGTTACGAAATGATTTCAAAACAGTTAGTGCCGATAAGCACAGAAGATCCGCCCCTCGAGCACAAATACCATAGCATAACAGGTAAAAAGGCAAGTAAATATGCAAGTGAGCAAAATAAAAGTTCGCCCCTCGGGCAATATCTCAAAACAGTACCAGCCCCTCGGGCTCACTCTCAGAACAC
This sequence comes from Nicotiana attenuata, assembly GCF_001879085.1. Taxonomy (NCBI): domain Eukaryota; kingdom Viridiplantae; phylum Streptophyta; class Magnoliopsida; order Solanales; family Solanaceae; genus Nicotiana; species Nicotiana attenuata. The sequence goes on along the minus strand of NW_017675501.1, from coordinate 11,542 downwards.
TCTCAGCCCCTCGGGCTCTCTCTCTCAGATCGCTCTCAAAATAGTATCAGCCCCTCGGGCTCAGTATCAGTCACTCAGCATAGTTTTAGCCCCTCGGGCTCACTCTCAGACCATATGGGTACCCGCGCTCACTATGGGTGTGCAAACTCCGGAGGGGCCCCTTACGGCCCAAGTACTATATCAACATAAGGCCTGAAAGCCTTCTCACATCACTCGTAAGGCCTAAAAGCCTCCTCACATCACTCACAAGGCCTGAAAGCCTCCTCACGTCACTCAAGCCACCTCGTGGCATATAAATGTATCTCAGACCCTCGACCTCATGTCACTCAGCATATCCTCACATATGGCCCTCGGCCTCACTCAGTCCAGAAATTATCACAAGCCCCTCGGGCATTTGTAAAACAGTACTTCTCAGCCAAAAATATCATTTAGAAATATTATTTAAGTTTCAAATCTGTATAAAAGTGGCTGAGTTTCTAAAACAATAAGTATCAACAGGATTGAGTTTCAATATGAGTCAAAACAGTGAGGAAATAGTGATAAAAATCCCCGAAGGGTTCAAATAATTGGCACGAAGCCCAAATATGGCAATCAGCCCAAATCATGATGATAACAAATCAGTTTCAGTCAAATATGCAGTAAAACTATCAATCGGGACGGACCAAGTCACAATCCCTAGTAGTAAAAGACCCCGCGCTCATCATCCAGCGCGTGTCTCACCTCAATATAGCACTACGATGTGCAATTGGGGTTTCAAACCCTCAGGATATCATTTACAATCATTACTCACCTCGAACCGGCGAAATCTCTAGCTCGCGACGCCTTTGCTCCTCAAATCGGCCTCCACGCGCGTCGAATCTACCCAAAATCAAAGCGAATACTCACAATATGCTAAGGGAACAAAGCCCAAGCGAAAACAATCAATTACGGGCTCAAATCCCGAAATTATCAAAACCCGAGCCCCGAGCCCCGGGCCCACTTCTTGAAACTCATAAATTTTCACATCAACGGATTCCTTATCTCGCCACGAGTCTTTACATATGAAAAACTCTCAAATCTAACCTCAATGGCCCTTCAGATTCCAATTTAAAAATCTCAAAAGTCAAGCCCTAGTTTCTTCCATTTTTAGTTAAATTTCCATGAAGTTTTAGGTGGATTTCACAACAAAAACGAGTATTGAGACCAAGATTCTTACCTCAAGTCGATTCCTCTTGAATCCCTCTTTCATTTCCTCCAAAAATCTCCAAAAACGGGCAGCCATGGGTGAAAATAGACCCAAAATCGCGAACAAGATGACTTTAAAACATTCTGCCCAGCTATAGGATTTTCTTCTTCGCGAACGCGGTCCAACTCTCATGAACGCGTAGCAAAAAATTACATTGACCAACTTTTACCTTACGCGAACGCGACACGCCCGTCGCGAACGCGATGCTTCCACCGCCTTGACCTTCGCGAACACGCCACTTCCATCGCGAACGCGATGACTAACTGACCATCAGACCCAATCTCTCCTACGCGATCGCGTATAAACACTCGCGAACGCGATGCTGCCTCTCACAACCCTTCGCGAACGCGGCATGGACACTCGCGAACGCGTAGCTCACAACACTCAGCCTTTCGCGAATGCGAGCTCCCCTTCGCGAACGCGAAGGCCAAAATACCTGCAACACCAGAACTGAAAATCTGCAATCTCTCAAACACAAAAATGGTCCGATAGACCACCCGAAACTCACCCGAGGCCCCCGGGACCTCAACCAAAAGCACCAACACATCCTAAAACCTCATTCAAACTTGTTCCAATCACCAAAACACCTCAAACAACATCAAAACCATCTATTCACATCGAATTCAATCCTAAGTTTTCCAAAAACTTCCGAAACACGCATTTGATCAAAAACCCAATCAATCGGCGTCCGAATGACCTGAAATTTTGCACACACATCATAAATGACATAACGAAGCTACAACAGCTCTCGGAATTCCATTCTGACCCTCGGATAAAAATCTCACCTATCAACCGGAATTCGCCAAAATACTACGTTCGCCAAAACAAGCTAATTTCTACACCGGACCTCCAAGACCAATTCCGGTCGCGCTCCTAAGTCATAAATCACCCAGCGAAGCTAATCAAATCATAAAAACTCCGATCCGAGCTCGTATACAAATAAGTCAACTCTTGGTCAACATTTCAAATTCAAAGCTTTCAATTGAGACTCTTCTTTCAAATTCCTTCCAATTTTCCTGAAACCCAAAACCAACGATCTACATCAGTCATAATACATTACACGGGGCAAGTCATGCCTGAGAACTGGCGATCAAAGCGCAAAAGCTCAAAACGACCGGTCGGGTCGTTATATCCTTATTGGGTTATCGATTTTACCCAATAACAGAATTGCCAAACCGAGCCCGAACCGATAACCCAATAAATTTTTTTTAACCCATTACCGAACCGTTAACCCAATAACCCAATACCGATAACCCAATAAATAAATCATGGTTCGGGTTATCGGTTTTACCCGATATATACCCCATCCCTACTGCGCGGAAGAGAAATAATAGTAAATGCTGGTGGAACTCCAACAATCAAGTACACAAAAGAGAAAAAGTGAGAAATAGAAGATGATTGTTACCTTTTTTTGTCTTGGGAGGAAGAAGTTGGAGTATATTTTAATAGAGGTTTGCAAGGCTTGTGAAAATAGTGAGTAAGTAAAATATTTTTATTATGAAATCTGCGACCTTATTTTCGGTTTGATGAATAACCAAACTAGGAGAGACATTCTAAATAATGAAGAATATTTGTATTTGTGAAGACTTTCACGCTGCTTTCAAAGTAATATCAGAAAAATGTCTAGCCTGAGATCGTTGTGGGTGATCGGAATAGGTTTCACTGAGTTTAAAGCCAACCAATAGTTCCCTTTTCTACTTGAAAAGGCATCAATTTTTGTTTGAAAGTAAATGCAACAATTAGAACCATTACTTAGAATAATTAATATGAAGGGTTACATCCCTTCAAATAAATTTAGTATTTTTATTTAATTATTTAAAAACATTACATTTACATTTATTTAGAAGGGTATTTAAGTAATTTAACTTTTTAGTTTAGAGTTTCATACTTTTATGATATACTAGCTTCTATGTACGTGCTTTGCACGTATATCTCTTGTTAACTATTAAAAGGTAAGGTGAAAAGTACTTCTTCTCCAAATTTATATTAAAAAGAAATCCATCCAACTTTAAACAAATAAACAATTATTATGGCACGTCCCAAAATATGTCAATCAAGCAACCGTTTTAGAAAGACAATGTAACTTTACCCTTTTAATTCGATTATTAAGTTATTCTTTTTGTTTCATCGTATTTTCTGTCTTTCATAAAAAATATGTGTACGTTGGCAAATGTTATGTATTGAGTAGTTGCATGTTTTCTTTGCTCATATTTGTACATACATATTTAGAGCCAATGTACATATGAATGTTAGTAAATTTTATCTCTATTTTATATTGCGTAGTTGCCTATTTTTTTCTCGCCTTGTATATATATGTTTAGAGAATGAATATTTGAGTTTTGAGCTCTTCGTAGAAAGACTTTTAGTATTAGAAATATATGTTGGAATTTAAAGACATGAATTGTCTTAAATTAAGTGGAGTGAAAGGGAAATGGAGGAAATAATTTTTGGAGGAAAATGAAAAATTCAAATTCATTAAGTCTTGCAAAGTGGATTGTCCCACATTGGATGGGGAAACCATCCAATATGTGTTTATATTGAGAAACACATTTTCTACCTCTCAAAAGGTTGAGAAGAAGGGAAACCCCCCGCGCCGTCGTCGTCGCTCGGCTCGGCTTCGGCTTCGGATTTGGATTTGGATTTGGATTTGGATTTGGATTTGGATTTGGATTTGGTCAAATGATCGATCGATAAGATTAATTTTTTGGACCTAATCTTAATTAATTAATTGATAGTTTCCTCCTATTATTATTATTATTATTATTTTTAATTAAAAGAAGTTAACAGCCGTGTCTGTTAACCCAACGTTCTTCTTTCCAATAGTCGTGTCTGTCAATAGACATGCCATAACTCCATTAATCATTGGCCTATAAATTCCAGAGGCTTTGCCTCGTTTCAGTACTCAGTTTTTTTTACAGACATCACTCTCAAAACTCTCCTTCTTCCTAACTAAATTACTGCATCGTTTTCTTCAAAACAAAATAGTAAGTCGTGTGATTTGCAGCGTATCTTTGAGTTTGTTGAAATTCTGTGATTTGTATTGCCACTATCGCAGAAACGTTTTTCCGTTCTATCCTGGGAGGAAGTAACCCATAATTCTTGGCAACTGTGGGAGGGTTATAATTCCTTAAGGAGACACAAGAAATTTGTGGGATCGGATTTAACATTCTGCTTCATCTCTTTTTCGTTTTTCCGTTAAACATCTTTCGAACCAGAACACTATTGTTAACAAGCTTAAGGAATTATAATTTGTTTTTAGTAACAGTGTTCTGATTTTGCTTGGTTTTGAAGTAATAAAAACTTCATCAAGTAAAATTGGTTTGTAGTAATCGGTTTGAAGATTAAAAACTTCACCAGATTGCTAATTTCGTTTGTATTGCTTAAAATTGTTTTGTAGTAGTCGGTTTGAAGATTATAACTTCACCAGATTGCTAACTTTGGTTTGTGTTGTTTTTCCAGAAAAAAAAAATGACGAACAGAACGAGTGATGCTGTTTATTCTAACGCTGGGACAGAACAAATTGGTTCTGCTCAGCCTGCTGCACCAAACGTTTCCCTTGCACCAACAATTGCGATGGCTGAAAAACTCGGTAAATTTACCGGGGTTGATTTCAAACGTTGGCAGCAGAAGATGTTCTTCTATCTGAAAACCCTCAGTCTGCAAAGGTTTATCAATGAAGACGAACCTGTTGTGGCTGAAGGCACTCCTGACAACGAGAAATTTCTGGTAACTGAGGCTTGGAAACATTCTGGCTTCCTTTGTAGAAATTATGTTCTAAATGGTTTAGAAGATAGTTTGTACAGTGTAATTAGTGTTTGTAAAACTTCGAAAGTGTTGTGGTACGCTCTTGAGAAAAAGTACAAAACTAAAGATGCTGGTTTTAAGAAGTTTGTTGCTGCCAAGTTTCTAGATTTTAAAATGGTGGACAGCAAGTCTATTATCTCTCAAGTTCAGGAGTTGCAAGTGCTGGTTCATGATATGCTTGCAGAGGGCTTGGTGATCAATGAAGCCTTTCAAGTGGCGGCATTTATAGAAAAATTGCCTCCATTGTGGAAGGACTTCAAAAATCAACTAAAGCACAAACGCAAGGAGATGACACTTGAAGATCTTGTGGTGCGCATAAGGATAGAAGAAGATAACAAAGCAGCAGAAAAGAAGTCTCGTGCAAGTTCTTCCATTGCTGGTGCAAACATTGTTGAAGAGGCACCAACTAATAGCAAGAAAAGGAAGAAGTCGTCAGGGCCAAAGCAGAATCCGCCTAAGAAGAAGTTCAAAGGCAACTGCCGCAATTGTGGGAAATATGGGCATAAGATTGCAGAATGTCGTGCTCCAAAGAAGGATAAGAAAACCCAACAAGCAAACATTGTTGAAAAGAACAATGATGTGGAAAACTGGTGTGCTATGCTCTCTGAATGTAACTTGGTAGGAAACTCAAAGGAATGGTGGATTGATTCAGGAGCTACACGACATGTGTGACGACCCAAAGGGGTCATCACCTGTATTCCTACTCCCTCTGTACTTCTGAGGCCCTGAAAACCTCATTTGGGGTTGCCTCGAGTTGTGTGCGCAGTCCGGGCGCGTAGCCGGAAAGTTTAAATGTGAAATTTGTGAGAAAAATTGTTAAATCTTGTTATTTAAATCGATTAAGTTTGAATTCGGTCAACGTTTTGGGCAAACGGACCCGGACCTGTGATTTGACGGTCCCGGAGGGTCCATAGAAAAATATGGGACTCGGGCATATGCCCGGAGTCGAATTCCGAGGTCTAGAACCCGAGAAATGAATTTTTTTTCTATGAAATTATTTTTCTGAAATTATTAATGAAATTGGAGATGAAAAACTGATTAAAGGACTGTGGTATCGGGCTCGTATTTTGGTTCCGATGCCCGGTACGAGTCTCATATATGGTTTAAGCAATTGCTGTAGAGTTTGGTTGAATTTGGACGTCGTTTGACGTGTTTTGAACTTAAAGCTCTAAAATTGAGGTTTTATGAAAATTTGGAAGGAAATCATGGGTCTTGAGACCTAATTGATGTTAATGATGTTGTTTTGGTGATTTGATCGCACGGATGAGTCCGTAGGGTGTTTTTGGAGTCATGTGTATGTTTGGTTTGGAGCCCCGAGGGCTCGGGTGAGTTTTGAGTAGGCCCCAGGAGGTCTTAGACTTAGAAATATCAGATGGTTGCAGGTTCAGGGAGTTGCAGGCCCCCAGCGCGCCCGCGGTCGATTCCGCGCGGTCCGCCCTGGAAGCCGCGCGGCCGCGGTGCATTCTTGCGCGGTCCGCGTGGCTAGGTTCAGAGAGGGGTTTTGTCCAATTCCCCAGCGCGGCCGCGCATCAAAATAGTGCGGTCCACGCTGGGTGGGTTCAGAGAGGGTGGATTTCCAGCTTCTCAGCGCGGTCGCGGTGCACTTTTGCGCGGTCCGCGCTGAGCCTTTCAGAGGGGTATATAAGGTTGGGATTTTCAGTTATTTTTCACTTTTTCAAAACCCAAAACACAAGAGGCGATTTTCCAAACGATTCTTCTTCTCCAAAACGATTGGTAAGTGAATTCTAACTCATTTTCTTTACTCCTTAACATCTTTAAACATAATTTCAACTTCAAAACAAAGATTTTAATGGGGAAATTGGGAATTTAGGGTAGAGCCTAGGATTTCTAAAATTAGGGGTTTTGGACCTCAATTCGAGGTCCGGTTCCAAAATAACTTACATATTTGAGTTTATGGGGGAATGGGTAATCGGTTTTTGGTTCGAACCTCGGGTTTTGACCACGTGGGCCCGGGGGCGTTTTGGGAATTTTTGAGTAAAACTTTGGGAAATTCATTTTCATGCATTTAAATTGATTCGATTAGCATTTGTTGATACATTCAAGTAATTTGTGACTAGATTTGAGCGATTTGGTGGTGAATTCGAAGGGTAAAGCGATACTAGAGGCTTGAGTTGAGTTTGGAGCATTTGAAGTAAGTGTTTGATCTAACTTTGGCTTGAGGGAATAGGATTAAAGTATTATTTGCTAATTGCTAAATGTTGAGTACGGTGTATAGATATGGTGACGAGTATCTATACACCGGTGTCTAACACGACCGTGAGTCCTTACTTGTGCTTATTTGGGATTCTGTAGTGACTCTTCCTTGTCAATTGATGCATTCGATATAACGTGAACAATATGAAGAGAAAATATGATTTGTAAACTCCTTGGAGCGTTGGCTCGAAATATGACATGATTAAGACGTAAGAAATAAACGAAAGAGGTAGAGATATAATTACTCCCTTGCCGGGACGTGTAAGTTACTGTTGTTGCTCCCTTGCCGGGAATTAACTGTTTATTTGTATTCTCCCTTGCCGGGATGGTTGAATTGATACTTGTTCCCTCGCCGGGAAATCATTGTATATTTATATATTATGAAATAGGATCGTGTGGCACACCGACCACTTATATATTATGAAATGGGACCGTGTGGCACGCCGACCACTTATATATTATGAAATGGGACCGTGTGGCACGCCGACCATTTATATATTATGAAATGGGATCGTGTGGCACGCCGACCACTTATATATTATGAAATGGGATCGTGTGGCACGCCGACCACTTATATAGATTATGAGATCTGATGTAGTTTCGTGTTTACTTCTGATAAGTTGTTTTGATCTGTATTTCCCCTAAGCATGTCCCCTCCCCGCCTTAATTGGTATTTTCTGCTATTATTTCGTTGTACTTGTATATACATATATATCTGCACAGGTTGTTTTTGGTAGGTCCTGTCTAGCCTCGTCACCACTTCGCCGGGGTTAGGCCAGGCGCTTACCAGCACATGGGGTCGGTTGTGCTAATGCTACACTCTGTGCATCTTTTTGCACAGATCCAGGAGCAGCTTTTGGGCCTCAACAGTAGGATTTGATCAGGAGCTGACTTCAGTCCAGGGACTTTCGAGGTAGCCTAGCTGACGTCCGCAGGCCGGAGTCCCTTCTATGTTATTAGTTTGTTTTCCTTGTACCGAGACAAACATTGATGTACTTCTATTAGGACTTGTTTTTAGCACTCTCTAGTAGTTCGTGAGTTAGTGACACCGGATCTGGGTAGAGTTGTATTTAAACTTCCGCATTTGGTTTTCAGTTATCTATGTTTTTAAGACTTCCGCTTTTATTTAAATGACTCATTTTATTTATCTTTAATACTTGGCTTGCCTAGCTCCGACAGTAGGCGCCATCACGACTCCCGATGGTGGGAAATCCGGGTCGTGACAAGTTGGTATCAGAGCACTAGGTTACATAGGTCTCACAACTCACGGACAAACTCGGTAGAGTCTGAGGGATCGGTACGGAGACGTCTGTATTTATCCCCCAGAGGCTACAGAGTTAGGAAAACTTCACTTTTGTTCTTTCTTATCGTGCGAATCTGTTTCTCAAATACTGATTGTCTTTCTACTCTGTTCCTTCGCAGATGGCGAGGACACGTGCTTCCACTTCTACCGCGCAGCAGCCCGAGCCCCCAGTAGCAGCTCCTACGAGGGGCAGAGGCCGAGGCCGAGGCTGTGCCAGAGGCCGAGGCCGGGGCAGAGCTCAGCCCCGAGCAGCAGTCCTAGAGGTGGGGCCTCATGTTGATTATGATGAGGAGGTTCCAGCCCCAGCAGCTCCGGTGGGCCCAGCTCAGGTCCCAGAGGGGTTTATAGCCACCCCAGTCCTTCAGGACGCTTTGGTCAGGTTGTAGGCCTTATGGAGAGCGTCTCTCGAGCGGGATTGCTTCCAGTAGCACCAACCACTTCTCAGGCTGGAGGAGGGGTTCAAACTCCTGCTACGCGTACTCCGGAGCAGGTAGCTCCCCAGGCTCAGGTTCCAGCGGTTCAGCCAGCTGTGGCAGTTCAGCCAAGTATTGTGACTCAGACCGGCGATGGAGCGGCTATGTCCGCAGATGCTTGTGGAGGCTGGATAGATTCACCAAGCTCTTCACCACCACATTCAGCGGTGCTTCTTCATAGGACCCCCAGGATTTCTTATATAGCTGCCATGAGGTTCTTCGGACTATGGGTATTATAGAGACAAATGGGGTCGACTTCGCCACCTTTCGACTAGCAGGATCCGCCAAGACTTGGTGGAGAGACTGTTGTTTATCCAAACCAGCAGGGTCGCCATCATTGACTTGGGACCAGTTTGCAGAGGTGTTTTTGGAGAAGTTTCTCCCAGTTACTCAGTGAGAGGGTCTTCGCAGGCATTTCGAGCGCCTCCAGTAGGGCTCTATGACAGTCACGCAGTATGAGACTCGGTTCATTGATCTAGCACGCCATTCTATTGTTATACTCCCCACCGAGAGAGAGAGGGTGCGGAGGTTTATTGATGGGTTGATTCAGCCGATCCATCTCTAGATGGCTATGGGAGCCGGCCAATGCGGCCCGCAGAGTTGAGATGGCACTTGCACGGGGAGGTGTTCATGGGTCAGATAAGAGGCCCCATCATGCAGGTAGATTCAGTGGTACCTCGTCTGGAGGTGGGGATTTTTATGGTGTAGGCCATCCTCCGAGGCCCTTTCAGTCAGCCCTACAGGTCTCACATGGTACTTCAAGTGGTCGTGGCTCTCAGCCGCAGTCTTCTGATCAGCAGCTTTTTAGTTCGCCATCAGCACCCATCAGCGCACCACCACTCCGCTATTCTCAGCAACCGAGGGCTTGTTACACGTGTGGTGACACGAGGCACATTGCTAGGTTTTGCCCTCGAGCTTCGGACAGCTCTCAGCAGCAGGGTCCTCACCCTATGGTTCAAGCATTAGGTGATCCGCAGGCCGCCCATCCAGCTAGAGGCGGGGGTAGAGGCCATAGAGGTGGAGGTAGAGATCATAGAGGTGGAGCTTGGACCGCCAGAGGTAGAGGCCAGCCAGCAGCCGATCGTCCCAGAGATATGGTTCAAGGAGGTGGGGCCCAGCCCCGGTGTTATGCTCTTCCAGCCAGGCCAGAGGCTGAGTCTTCAGATGCAGTCATTAGAGGTACTATTCTGGTCTGTGATAGGGATGCTTCAGTGCTATTTGACCCTGGGTCTACGTATTCATATGTGTCTTCCTATTTTGCACCCTACTTGGTTATGCCTAGTGATGCCTTGGGTGTTCCTGTATATGTATCTACACCAGTGGGTGATTCTATAGTGGTCGACCGAGTTCATCGTTCCTGTGTGGTAGTGTTTGAGGGTCTTGAGACTCGTGTTGATTTATTGCTCTTAGACATGGTGGATTTCGATGTTATATTAGGGATGGATTGGTTGTCCCCGTATCATGCTATCTTGGATTGTCACGCCAAGACCGTGACCTTGGCTCTGCCAGATTTGCCCCGATTGGAGTGGAGAGGGACCCCAGGTCATGCCACTCGCAGTGTTATCTCATATGTGAAGGCTCGACGCATGGTCGAGAAGGGGTGTTTAGCTTATCTGGCGTATGTTCGCGATTCCAGCCCAGAGGTCCCTTCTATTGATTCTGTTCCTATTGTTCAAGAGTTCCCTGAGGTTTTCCCTTCAGACCTGCCGGGTATGCCGCCCGACAGGGATATCGATTTTTGTATTGATCTAGCTCTGGGCACGCAGCCCATTTCTATCCCGCCGTATCGCATGGCCCCGCCAGAGTTGAAAGAGTTAAAGGATCAGTTGCAGGATTTGCTTGAGAAGGGTTTCATTAGACCCAGCGTTTCGCCTTGGGGTGCGCCAGTGTTATTTGTGAAGAAAAAGGATGGTTTGATGAGGATGTGCATTGATTACCGGCAGTTGAACAAAGTGACGATAAAGAACAAGTATCCATTGCCGAGGATTGACGATTTGTTCGACCAGCTTCAGGGTGCGAAGGTGTTTTCAAAGATAGACTTGAGATCTGGCTACCATCAGCTGAGGATTAGGGCGTCTGATGTCCCTAAGACAGCATTCCGCACTCGGTATGGGCATTATGAGGTTTTGGTCATGTCATTTGGGTTGACCAATGCCCCAGCAACATTTATGGAGTTGATGAACCGAGTGTTCAGGCCTTATTTGGACTTGTTCGTGATAGTCTTTATTGATGATATTCTGGTGTACTCCCGCAGCTAGGAGGAGCACGAGCAGCACCTCAGAGTGGTTCTTCAGACTCTGAAGGATAGTCAGTTATATGCTAAGTTCTCGAAGTGCGAGTTCAGGTTGAGTTCGATTGCATTTCTGGGTCACGTTGTATCAGCAGAGGGTATTCAGGTGGACCCGAAGAAGACTGAGGCAGTCAGGAACTGGCCTCGACCAGCATCAGATACAGAGATTCGGAGTCTCTTAGGGTTAGGAGGCTACTACCGTTGGTTCGTGGAGGGTTTTCCATCTATTGCAG
>NW_017675500.1:64844-65791 GCF_001879085.1 Nicotiana attenuata | reverse complement strand
GAATATGTTGTGACCTCAACACCAGGTCCCCAAGATATATCTTTCAAAAATTGATTTACATCATTACTTGGATCATTTACCTACATATTATTAACAAAATTCATAAGTTAGCATAACTTCCAAACATTGTTTACCTACATAGTGTTAGAATATTTTAAGGATATACTTACAAATTGTTTGAACCACTTATCAAATGCCGTATATACAGCATCTTGGCCAAATTGACCCACGAAGTGACTGTGACACATCAAATATTTTTAGTAGTTGCACTGAGATGTAATCACAGTAAATTTTATATTTTGATAACTATTAAATCAATACTTGAGAAATGGTACTACTTCGGGACAATTTAGCAACACATGAAGTGTAGCTGACTTGAACTCCATATCACTCAAATTTCTCTCTCTACCTAATTAGAACATCGGCCTGGTTGATTGAATATGGACATAGGCGGATATAATGGATCATTCGTAAGGGCGACCGTGTGCCTGTTGGGCCTATTCCTAGCACATGGCACATTACTCTCAAAATAATAAGAACAAAAATGAGCAGTTTCCTTTGCAAGATAAGCTTCGCATATAGATCCTTCAATTCTATTCCTCTGCTTAACAAATTGTTTGCATTTGCCAATTGTCCTACATAATTTCAGGTTAGCCAAGAACATTCAAATAAAATAGAAAATTATATATGGACTATAATATTACATTTCAAAGGGTAACAGTGGTGGCGGCGGCGGTGACAGTGGTGGCAACGGGTGGGGGGGATTGATTTGTGTAAGGGAAATTGAGAAGGGGAGGAGAAATAGTTGAGAGAGAAGTTGGGAAATTTGTGTGAGAGAAAATAAGATTTTGGGAGGGGAAACCCAATTTTGAGTTCTGCGATTAAAAAAAGCGACCAAAGTCGGTCGCTATTTTGGTAGCTATATAAGTATTGACTGGTTTGACCAA
>NW_017675500.1:57358-61747 GCF_001879085.1 Nicotiana attenuata | reverse complement strand
ACTAAAACACTATAACCCATACGACTGAAGCTCCCAGAAGCTCCCCAAACGACTGTCCAACATTGCATTCTTGTCTCTATTTTCAGGAGAAATCATCAACAATGTGGAATCATAAGTTGGTATATGTAGAATCTTTATTGAAGTGAAGAGGATCTTTTATAACTTCAAAACTTTCTTCCTCAATACTATCCAAATTTATTGTTCTGTTCATGTAACTGTAAATGGAATTCCACTAATTTATTTTTTAAAATTACACTTTCAATGCTAAGTACAATTCTATTCGCATCAAGATGACGAGGAACAAGCAGTTCGTTTGTTTTTCTTTTTTCGTTTTGGTTGAAACAGTAGAATCATGCTTGGTTTCAATGACCAGCATTTGCTTTGAGAGCCCTCGTTTTACTGTCCATCACAGTATTTTCCTTTTCAAACACTAGTATGTCACTAGCAACAAATTATAAATAGCCAAGTTAAAACAGCATCGACAGCTGCTGCATCTTCTTGCCATTGAGCTAAGAAACAGTAGTTCATGACCAGCAACAAAATTACAACCAACAGCAAATAAAACAGCATCAACAGCTACTACATCATCTTGCTATTCAGCCACATTGACTTTTCACGGACCCAGCTATAGAAGGCCAACAATAATTATAAACCAAAACGATTTGCATTTGGGGTAGTTTTTGTGGGTCAGTCGTACGGGGAGCTTCTGGGAGCTTCAGTCGTATGGGTTATAGTGTTTTAGTGGGTAATCTATATGTTGGGTCGGGTCGATCTCAAACGGGTGGGTGGGTTGGACATATTTGCGGTGGGTTTTAAAACAACCAATAATATTATACCACGTCATTAAAAATAATTTTGATTTAAAAGCTGAAGTGGGCTGTTAACTTAAAGGGCATGTGTGAGCCAAAAAACCTTAACAGAAGGGTATATTTGGCCCAATAGGTGGATGGGGGCATTATTAGACCAAATGTAATAGTTGAGGGACAAAGCTGACCCTTTTTCCGTATATATCATTGACTTTGGCAACTTGGACTTTGATAAAATTGGTAAAAAGCTAACGTACGATGTGAACAACACTCTCTTCCACTGTATCCCAAAGACTTTTCGCTGATTTTTCTTTCCTTTTTGGAAAAATGTTCGAATTTTACTTAATTTTTATTTGTTCCAATATAATTAAATTTTTTCAAAAAACCAAGAAGGTATTAATTATGTCTTTCCAAAGTTACCCTTGCTAATAAATGATCTAAACAACTTTCTAAAAACATATACTAACTTTTTATGAGTAAATTTAATAAGAAATAAAGGTTAATATAGTAAATAATATTCTTAATTAATGTTGTAAAGTAACTTTCTTAATATATTTGCAAAAGGCCAAGAAATCAAATAAAAGAGAGTTGGGGGAGTATTGCTCAACTATATCATTCGTTACTCCCTCCTGTCCACAATAAGTGACCAATTTGCTTTTAGCATGCCCATTAAGAAAATACTAAATTCTATACAAAAATACCTAGTATGACTAAACTACCCTTAGTTAAATATGTAATGTGAGGAGTAAGAAAACTTTTCAGGGATATGTACATAAGGGTAATTTTGTAAAAACAAATTGAATTTTTTCTTGATTATATAAATGACACTTATTTTGGACCAAATTAAAAAAGCAAACTTGTCACTTATTATGGATCAGAGGGAGTAGTTAACAGAAGAAAAGAAAAAACTCTAGTCATTAATTATTCATTAACCCAACTTATCATATATGCTCTTTTCTGTTTTAACGGAATTCCAACTGACTAATTTTACTCATACTGAAGTTGTGTAATTGTCACATGTGAGAACACGAGTTAAAAAAACGGCCATTTATGTGTTTCTTCTCCAATATTTAATTTGTTTTTTGGTGGTCTATTTTCATTAGGTTTTTAGCTCCATATATAACCCAAAGGCGTGTCATAAAGTTAACATTTCGGATTCAACACTAAAATTTGGATTGAGGCTTATCTCGTTACCTTACCATTTCCAAAGGCAAATAAAGATATACATATAGATCGGTCACCCTATAAATTAGAGGGTTTTTAGGTGGTTAGGTGCAGCTGTACGTGAAGTTGAAACGTGTGTGACTTTATTCCTTTTTTAGTCGGTTTAAAAATGATAGTTTTATAAATAATATAGCTTAAACTCTCATTATAAACTTGATTAGAGAAGATCGGAAGNCACATTGAAATACAATGAAAAAGACAATGAAATACGTAGAATACAACGAGATTCATTGAAATATAATGAAAAAAAAAAGACAATAATACAATGAAATACAACGAGATATATTGAAATACATTGAAATATATTAACAGAAAATTCAAGTTGCTCAGCCCAACTCCGTCGTCTTTGTCTAAAAACAACTCTAATGTCATCTCGTTGAAGCAGCATCAGTATCCAGTCCCCGCTCGCCGTCACCGTTGCCTTCGGTTGTCGACGATTAGCACATAATTACCGGCGAAATAACAGAGGTTTTTATTGATCCGATATGTTGCGCCAGAAAATGAGAGTTGGGAGGCTGGTGGGCGGTCGGTATCAATAGAAGTAAACGGCCGGCCAATAAAAAGAGAAGAGAATTTATAATTCGAACACAGTATTACCTAATACACTTATACTTAGTGCATAGTATATAGCGTAAGTACATATATTATATATATAAGAGCTGTATTGGATACAGTATTACCTAATACAAAGTGACCAACTTTGGTCGCTATATTTGAAAATAAGTAAATAAAATAACCCTAATTTTTTTCCTGTTTAATATATATATACATATATATGTATATGTATATATATATAATATATATATATATATATATATATATAATATGTAAATATTATATATATATATATATATATATAAATATTTATATACTCAAAAGCGACCAAAGTTGGTCGCCTTTTGGTCAAACGGTCAAAAATGGCGACCAACTGTGGTCGCTACTTGGTCAAACAGTCAATACTTATATAGATACAGTATTCGATACAGTATTATAAGATGTATACAGTCAATACTTAGCGTAAGTACATATATATATATATATATATATATATAAGCTGTATTCAATACAGTATTACCTAATACACTTATACTTAGTGCATAGTATATAGCGTAAGTGCATATATTATATATATATATATATATAAGCTGTATTCGATACAGTATTACCTAATACACTTATACTTAGTGCATAGTATAGCGTAAGTACATATATTATATATATAAGCTATATTCGATGCGGTATTATCTAATACACTTATACTTAGTGCATAATATAGCGTAAGTACATATTATATATATTATATATATATATATATATATATGAGCTGTATTCGATACGGTATTACCTAATACACTTATACTTAGTGCATAATATAGCGTAAGTACATATATTATATATATATATAAGCTATATTCGACACAGTATTATCTAATACACTTATACTTAGTGCATAGTATATAGCGTAAGTACATATATTATATATATATATAAGCTGTATTCGATACAGTATTACCTAATACACTTATACTTAGTGCATAGTATATAGCGTAAGTACATATATTATATATATATATAAGCTGTATTCGATACGGTATTACCTAATACACTTATACTTAGTGCATAGTATAGCGTAAGTACATATATTATATATATATATATATATATAAGCTATATTCGATACGTATTCCTAATACACTTATGCTTAGTGCATAATATAGCGTAAGTACATATATTATATATATATATATATATATATATATGAGCTATATTCGATACGGTATTACCTAATACACTTGTACTTAGTGCATAATATAGCGTAAGTACATTATATTATATATATATAAGCTATATTTCAACCAGTATTACTAATACACTTATACTTAGTGCATAGTATATAGCGTAAGTACATATATATATATATATATATATATATATATATATATATATATATATATAATATATATATATATAATATATATATATATATATATATAATATATTAACGTATTCGATACAGTATTACCTAATATACTTATACTTATGCATAGTATAGCGTAATCATATATTATAATATATATATATAAGCTATACTCGATACGGTATTACCTAATACACTTATACTTAGTGCATAATATAGCGTAAGTACATATATTATATATATATAAGCTATATTCGATACAATATTACCTAATACACTTATACTTAGTGCATAGTATAGCGTAAGTACATATATTATGTATATATGAGCTATATTCAATACGGTATTACCTAATACACTTATACTTAGTGCATAATATAGCGTAAGTATATATATATTATATATATATAGACACACACGCCCGCTTCGTAGTACTATCAT